>NW_024877213.1:0-2108 GCF_018340385.1 Cyprinus carpio
AGATAAGCAATCGGGGATGACAACTTTGTAAAAAAAAACACTGACCGCTTTAAAGAAGGCAAGTCTGTCAATTGCACTATTTGTAGGAGCATATAGATTTAGAAAAAAACAAAATTAAATTTTTTCAAATTTTGCTTGTAAAACTAATAACCTACCAGCTGTACCATTTTCTTTATTTCACATGAAATTGGCAAAAACCTCTTTGCAAAAAGAATGGCCACTCCGCCTTTTATGGAGCTCAAATGTGAGAGGTACACTGCCCTTCCCATTCTTTCTGCCAATCAATTTCATTCAAGCGATCACTGTGTGTTTCCTGTATATAAAAGTTACATCAATATTCTTCTAGGTAATTAGTTCAAATAATAGTGCTCTTTTTTTAATATCTCTTTTCACCATTCAAATTAAGGTACCCACTTTTATTGTACTCATTTGATTACATAGTTTTAACCAACATATTAAAGCACACAGTAACTTAAGAAAAAAACAAACCTATGTAGTTTCCAATCCATCTTCATTTCTTTAATTCAACTCATTTAGAGAAAAATTTCTTCAACTCGATATACTAATCCTGTACTGTGAATTGTTCGATTTTCTCTTCCCCTCATCAACACAACAAATGATTCAGCGAATGCTTTCCGGTCTTGAAAAATAATCTAAAACCTGGATCATGTCCTTATATTCTTTTTGTCTTTTGTAGGAAAGTCCGCACTTTGGCAAAAGTTATAACTCTTGCTGAAACCTTCTTGGAGCGATTGTTAGCATCAACAGCTTCACTACTCAGAATCGGCCTCCACCGTCACTATTTTCAGTCTCATCACTCTTTTCCCGCTTGTTTATCCATCACCATGTCATCGCTTTGTTTTTCTCGGGGATTTCACTCGCGCGTTTTCATCTTACTAGAGGCAGTGCTTAAAGACAATAGCGATTCATCCTTGTTCAAAATCAGTATTTTTTATTCATCCTCAGCCAAAGTAGCTACATTCAGCTACGCTATAACATCGCAGTGGTCACATTAGTTCACTTTCATCCTCATTTTCTATATCTCATACAACAACATCCATGTCTTCAACCCCACTAACATCAACAACTCTTTACTGTCTATGCACCATCTTCACGCTGCTTCGCACTTCATTGTGTCAGCTTGATCAACGATAGTCTGATCCACATTTTCTACTACACTGGCATCTTCCATTACCAAATACCACACCAGCCTCCGCTACACCTCAATTCCTCGGCCAGCGGACCATCCGGCTCGCATGGTGTTGTGACCTTCATCAGCTTGCAGGCAAAGTCACCTTAATTGTTATCGGACAAGACAGTCAAAAATATACATAATCAAAACCGTCATACCGCAATTTAAATGCCATATTCATTCCATCCTCAGGCTTTATTTAAAACCCATATACACTTCATTGCCGGATCTCCAAAATCAAAACAACATGTTTGCAGCTTAATGGAGAGACTTATCAATCTCCCGAGCACCAGCGGTACTTTTTTTCATTTGCGACATGATTTTGCCATGCGATGACAACTCTGCTACTAGCAACTCATCCGCTAATATAAAAGGCGGAACGTTGGAAAGGATTATTCTTTCGCTGGTTGTATTAACGGTACAACAGAAACCAGATGTATCTTGGGGATGCACCAACTCCACTTTGCACACAACTACTTATTCACTTCTTCTCTATGACGTCCAAGAAAATAATCACCACAGCGCCATTCATTCGGTGAACGCAGTAGACACAATGCTATCATAACGCGACAGCCTTCCCAACAGCAAGGCACAATCTTCAATCGGAACCTGAACAATTAAAAGCAGGCACAACCTAATGCCATTGCCTGCGTGAAGTTGCGTCAAAACTGGTAGATCGACGCTGCCGAAGTACCGGGCGTCAGCCATAGTCACCTGGCAAACGCCGGGCCCACGGCGCCCTTCCCTTGCACACCCCACACAATAAATAATTCTCTGCTAACTAAACCAAAAACGCTTGTGAACAAACAGGTGAGAAAAAGCAGGAAAAAAGAGAAAAGAAAAGAAAAAAAATTCACCCTCACCACAGCTGCTCTCTCAATCACACGCCCTCGCAACACTCACTCTGCGCATGCGC
>NW_024877214.1:0-1683 GCF_018340385.1 Cyprinus carpio
TTGGTGATGCACATATTCTGCATAGGAATAGAAATGTCATGCTGTTTCTTTCTTTCTTCTTTTGTTCAATGGTCATTTACATGCTTAGTTTATATCGCCACCTAATTGACGGTTGTGCAATCATTTTTTCTTTGTTTGCGTTTACTCCTTGAGAATAAGTTTTATATTGTTTGTTTGATGCTAATTATATATTAAGTCATATCAGATATGTATTTTTATATTACATATGTGTGTGTATACTATATATATATATATTATATTATATATATATATATATATATATATATATATATATATATAGTAGGCTATATACATAACAGTATTGTACTAATATGTTGGTGTGGTGTCACGTGCACCCACTGAGAAGGTATAATCAAGCAGATTTCACATCGCGGCTGAAGTGAACTAACCCTGGAACATAACCTGTGCTCAGAGCCAGGTTATGCTGTACAGAAAGACGCAAGTTTGACTTATGGATACTTACATACCATTATAGTTACCTAGGATTTTTAGAAACGAGGAGTTGAGGTGGGTCCATTTCAAAACGATCCTCAAACATACCTGGGTATGTCAACATAACCTGCTTTTGGAAAATATCCCCTGGTCTCCTGTCTTTTTTTGTTCCTTTTGACCTAGTTTTCCTTCATTGTCCTGATTAAGTCATTCCGTGCACCTGTGTCGGAGCAAATTTCAGGTCATCAGTCCCCCCAGTTCCCTTGCGTGCTTTGGATTTATACTACCTGTCTGGGTGTCATTCCAGCACCGCAGGTAACCTAGTGGACCTCGACGGAGTCACTATAGACAACGGACGCTAAGAAAAAGCGCGCCACTGCCGTTTCTTTTCTCTTCTTTGGTTCATTACTTGTTTACATGCTTAGTGCATATTTCACCACCGAATGTGATGGCTGTTGCAATCATTTTTAGTTTTTTCCATTTATCTTTAATCCTTGAGACTGTGAATTTATTGTGGTGTTTTATGCTCATTATATATTAAGTAATATCGTAATAAATAAAAGAATAATAAATATAAGTTAAAAACATTCACCTTTAATGGTGTTTTTATGTTTTATAATTACCACAGATAACTCTTATATATGCCAATAAAAGAAATAATCATATTAGAATAATATATTACCTTATTTATTAGCCTACTTATATTAAGCGCTTCCTCATTTAACATCAAATATATAGGCTATATTACATATTGTAATATTATATAATGTTGCGCGCTATCTGTCACGCCCACTGAAGGCTCGCTGAAGTGAACTAACCTGGAACATAACCTGCTCCTGAGCCGGTTAAGTTCCAGAGAGTGAGTTGCTATGACTACTAACACACCCTGAAAGTTACCTCTGTTTTTGGAACCGAAAGTTGAGGTTATCCGCTTACTCTTAAACATACCCGGGTATGTCACATAACCTGCTTTCTGGAATACCCCCCTGTTCTGTCCTTTGCCGGTTATTGTTTGTTGTTGCTCTCTGCTCCTGGATTCTGTTTTAAGTAGATTAAAAAGGTCTCCTTGTGGATCATTCTCTTTTTGTAGATGCGTTTTATACTGCACCAGCACGTTATAGAATAACCGGCCATTATTATGGTAGAGTCACGCGGCGTTCTCCTCTTATCTTCTCTTTTGGTTTCTCTTCATTTATTTATTTTCTTCCCCTATTGGATATACCCGCCGTC
>NW_024877215.1:0-2027 GCF_018340385.1 Cyprinus carpio
TCACCAGTTGGGACGTTGAGGCATCACTGCACGGAGAAAGTTCTAACGAGTCAATCATAGACAGTGCATCTGAAACAAAAAGTTTGTACAATGTTTGTTAATGCACAAATTACAGCAACACAAAATCAAACTAGCAACAATAACAAATCAAATTTATTTAAATAATAATTGAATAAGGGCATACATGTAAAAAAAAAACAAAAAATAAGCTTTACAGTATAGATGGTCAATAAAGTGAGAAGCTTTCAAACTTAATATATTACAACTTTACATACCATCCTCGGTGTGTTGTCAACAACGAGGTGGCCGGAGTCCCAGGGCACCCCTCTCTCCCATTGCTTTCATGATGCGACTTCCGTGAATGCGTCCACGGGTCGAGAACCACTTCCCACGTTCTTCTGTTTGCACCACTCCGGCCCGTTGTGATCCTTTATGGCTCAGTAGTTTTAGTTTTTTTAATTTGTCCCTACACTCTGTTTGTAGGTTGATTGAGTATGCGTGTGCGAAATAAGAAGCTGCTGCTACTTCTTGGAACACTTTTTTTCATTCGATTAGTACGCCCCATCCAGCTACCGGCTGGATCCGGCTCCTCGACAGCCAGCAGGAGGAGCGTCTGCACCTCGATCCACGCTGACCCGCGATTCAGCCATTTCTTTTTTTGAAAATTTTTAAATTCTTTTTATCAAGTAAATGCTCACAAAAACAGGTGCTTTACTTTCGTTGGCTGTTGTCTGGCGCTGGTATTTAAATCTAAGCGGGTTTTAGTGTCTGCGTGTTTACCAGAAATACAGCCAGCAGCTGGTAGTAGCGATTCTGTCTGACCAATCAGTGATCTGCGGTGTTTTTTCGCGTCCGCATTTTAGTAATATCAGTCTGCAGTGCGCTTGGGGCCTCAACAGAAGTGGTTTACCATTTAAAGCGAGGCGAGGCGGAGAGCCGTGCCATCACATTACCGTACGGTGGAAATGCGGCATAACTGGGCGATGCCGAACCGGCGGGAGTGCCGTACCCGTACAGTGGGGGAAGCAGCGTAAAAGCGTGCCCGTGCCCGTGCACCCGAACCGTGCCGTACCATGCAGTGGAAAAAGCATGGCGAATTGTCATGTTGGAAAATGCAAGGTCTTCCCTGAAAGAGCGGCGTCTGGATGGGAGCATATGTTGTTCTAGAACTTGGATATACCTTTCAGCATTGATGGTGCCTTTCCAGATGTGTAAGCTGTCCATGCCACCGCGCCTCATGCAACTTATACCATCAGAGATGCAGGCTTCTTCTGAACTGGTAGCTGATAACAACGGGTTTGTCCTTGTCCTCTTTAGTCCGGATGACATGGTGTCCCAGTTTTCCAAAAAGAACTTCGAATTTTAATTGGTCTGAGCACAGAACAGTTTTCCACTTTGCCACAGTCCATTTTAAATGAGCCTTGGCCCAGAGAAAACTCCTGCGCTTCTGGATCATGTTTAGATATGGCTTCTTTTTTGACCTATAGAGTTTTAGCCAGCAACGGCGAATGGCACGGTGGATTTTGTTCACCGACAATGTTTTCTGGAAGTATTCCTGAGCCCATGTGTGATTTCCATTACAGTAGCATTCCTGTATGTGATGCAGTGCCGTCTAAGGGCCGAAGATCACGGGCATCCAGTATGGTTTTCCGGCCTTGACCTTAGGCACAGAGATTGTTCCAGATCTCTGAATCTTTGGATGATATTATGCACTGTAGATGATGATAACTTCAAACTCTTTGCAGTTTTTCTCTGAGAAAACTCCTTTCTGATATTGTTCCAGTATTTTCCGCCGCAGCATTGGGGGAATGGGTGATCCTCTGCCCATCTTGACTTCTGAGAGACACTGCCACTCTGAGAGGCTCTTTTTATAGCCAATCATGTTGCCAGTTGACCTAATAAGTTGCAAATTGGTCCTCCAGCTGTTCCTTATATGTACATTTAACTTTTCCGGCCTCTTAATGCTACCTGTCCCAACTTTTTGGAATGTGTAGCTCTCATGAAATCCAAAATGAGCCAATATTTGG
>NW_024877216.1:0-1875 GCF_018340385.1 Cyprinus carpio
AGATGGATTGAGGGCTGAAGGTTCAAATGATTAATTCCAGATTAAACATACCAATCAGAGGTCTTACTGGTAGCACAGTGGAAATCTGACTGGCTCCTCCCCCTCGGTCACATGATCAGCTGCAACTGTAAACTTACTCTGAATGTGTACGGCGCCCAGGAGTCAGATGATTTATCTCAATGGAGTTGTTTTCAGTAGTCACATTTGTTATTTTCACATTCTGGCACGGTGTAACGGAGCTTCGCCGCTTTGTTCAGTCCAGTTTAGTAAGACAGAGGATGCTTTGTGGGCCATCATTAGCTGTGAGGTTCATAATGATGTCAGGCTCTGTGAGTAAAAAATGATATACATTTAGGCATTAAATGTGACTCTTGAAAACTTACTGGTGAGAGAAGATTTAAATATATATGAAAGGCACTGGTCAATATGAATATCCAGCTAGGAATACATACATTTAAGTGGAAAACATACTAGGTATATTTAGAAAGCACCACTGGATTCCTCCTTCTGTTGATCTGCCATTTATTAGACTTATTTATTTATTAAAAGTGGAGATAAACAAGTAACACTGATACAATTTGGAATTCGCAAAGCATTTGTAGGAAGCTTTAAGATGCTGCTGTACATGTACCTATCGAAGCTGATAATCTCCTCATTGCGTCGGCTTAGACAACCTATGGGGGGAAAAGCCCTGTTTTTACCTCTGGTACTTGAAGCCTCAATTTGTTCACATTTGTGTAGCTGCACAAACCTATGGTGCTCTAGCCTGCCAGAATGTGAAGGGCCACCTAGCTATAAGGCTGCAGCTGGCACAGCCATTTCTAGCTATCAGGAATCTTCTCATTTCATCAGAATCTTCCTGCCCCCAGATGGCTAGGGGAAGTACCCCCTGCCCAACGACCTTGCATAAGTGCTGCTGATCTGAGCCTAAAAAGCCGCCCCTGATCTGTGGCCATGCAGAGAGTAAAGAGGAGGGCCAAAGAAAGAAAGAAAATAGGCCCTTAAATCAATCCCTCTCACCTCTTTGAACAAACACTCCTGAGTGGTGGAGGCATCTCTTGAACAGGGCACATCCTGCAAGTTTAATGTATTGCCCAAACAAACTACGCTGAGCCAAAGGGACACACATACATTAAGTGCAGTTTCTCCCTCTCCCTGCAGTCTAAATATCAATTCCATGCCATTACATAAACAGCCATTAAGAGATGATTCACCCAAAAATTAAAGTGAAGCTGCATTTCACACTCCGCCTGAGGCATCCTAGGTGTATATGACTTTCTTAGTTGGGAGACGAATCCAGTCCGAATTATACAAAAAACTGCAAGCTCTATCACTGCGGTCAGCGGGTTTTGTATTGCTTCAGTCCAAAAGACGTAAAATAAAAAGCGCCCTTCCTAAAAACAAGTGTCTCACTAGGCTTCGGAGTGAAAAAAGGCCTTCTGTAGCGAATCGATGCGTTTTTGTAAGAAAAATATCCATATTCAAAATGTAATAATCACTTCAATCTAGCTTGCGCTCACTGTTGTAAACAGAAGTAGTTCCGGGAATTACGATTCAATAATGGGCTCAGACCAGTCACACTCGATCTCAGACATCTGAACCGTGCCCACATGCAACAGCCATTCAGAATGTTAACACTGAAACAGATCTTTTGCGCAAATACACCGGGTGACTGGTTTCTGTCTGTGGATCTGGAAAGATGCTTGCTTTCCCTATCCCAATAGCTCTTCGCTACGGGCCTGCTCTTGAGATTCACCTGTTGAGGGAGTGCCCCATCTGTACACGGCCCTTCCTTTTGGACTGTCCCCTGGCCCCTCACACTTTTAGCTGAAATGCACAGACGCAGCGCGGTTCCGCCCCCTGAGGCAGATGAGA
>NW_024877217.1:0-1786 GCF_018340385.1 Cyprinus carpio
AGGGATTTTGATGGGATCCTGCTTGGAGACAGAGGCTATGCTGCAGGCAGTATTTATGACGCCCTTCCCTGACCCAAAACCTGGACCACAAAACCTGTTACAATGCAGCTCTAGCCAGGACAAGGGCACGCATTGAAACAACTTTAAGTAACCAAAGGAAAGATTTCCAGTGTCTGAAAAGTCTGAGGGCTGCAACCTGACAGCCCATATAATTGTTGCATGCGCTATACGCAACATCACTATCAGAAAGGAGAGGATCCCCTGTGGTGGGGTGCAGCCTGATGATGACCTCCAGCCAGTGCACTTGGACCAACTCTAGTGGCAGAGCTGCATCGACAGAATTGTGGGAACAGTGCAGATTTGTACGTAATAAAAAGACGACAAATATGCTTAGTTCGGGAGTTTTATTTAAAACAATTCTTTTTATAAAGAAAAGCCAGCAAGTCATCTTTGCCTGCAATTAGAAGATAGTAGTATCTGGTGACTTTTACATAACTATATGTCAAATGGTGTATTAGCACTTACTCTGAAGGTCCTTTGAGCAACTCTATCTCTAGAGCAATTTTTTCTCTTTTTTCAAGTTGTCAAGTTCAATTTCTCCTCTTAATTTCGTTTTTTTTTCAGCTCAAAAATGCTAAATTTTTTTTTGTTGAGATACCGTTTATAAGAGAGAGCGAGGATGTCCACCCTGTCATTTGTAAAAAAGAAAGAGGAAAAAAAAAAAGGTCAAACATGCCTCATGCAACAAAATAAAAAGTAAAAAGTACAACACTGTCCACCTCTGTATTAGTTCTTTGTGCAGACTCTTCTGCAAGCCTTTCTCTAGGTGTGGACTCCTGCAACTCAAATTGCAGACAGAAAGAATAGGTACTGTGACGGGGTGAAGAAGCACACGACACGAGGATCAAGTTGAGTTCCCCGAAGGGTGGATTTTATTGAGGTGGTGCAGGGAAAAATAGCCAACGTGAGGGGTTCCGGTGCTCAGTGCTCAGCCTTCTCTTCCTCCCTCGGTGCGCAGTGCTGTGTGGGTCCGTGAGGTCCGTGTCTTTAGCGGGCTGGCGGTCACACGGCTGCTGTCTGGAGGAGAAACACAGAGAATTGTTAGCTGAGTCCTTTGGAGACATCTCACGCCTCTGTGTTCGTCGGTGCCGCTTATAAAGCCCGTCTGCAATGGGCTGCAGGTGTGACCGCTCAGCCCATAATGAGCAGGTGCAGGTGTGCCTGCTCTGTTTCCAGGGCGACGCTGATGAGAGCTCGGGACACGCGTCACACTCCCCCCCCTAAGCGTCGTCCTGTCCCTGTGGAGAAGTGGGGAGATTGGGGGAGGGCGGGGAGTGGAGCCTGACAGACCTGCGAAAGCTGACCATATCCTCGAGAGTCCATCGGCGTTCGCATTGGCCGTCCCCGCCCGGTGTTGTACAGTGAAGTGGAAGTCTGGAGCGCGAGGAACCACCGAGTCACCCTGGCGTTGGTGTCCTTCGCCCGGGCCATCCACTGTAGGGGGGCGTGGTCCGTGATCAGGGTGAACTGGCGGCCGAGAAGGTAGTAGCGGAGCTCCAGGACTGCCCACTTGACGGCCAGTGCCTCCTTCTCGACGGCCGCATACGTCGTTCCGCTGAGGTCAGCTTCCGGCTGATATAGATCACCGGGTGTTCCTCGCCGTCGATGACCTGGGAGAGGACGGCTCCCAACCCGGTATCGGATGCATCCGTTTGCACCAGGAAGGGGCGATTGAAGTCGGGGGCCCTGAGCACGGGCTCGGAGGTGAGGGCGGCGCCGTAAACCT
>NW_024877218.1:0-2039 GCF_018340385.1 Cyprinus carpio
TCCATCCTGGAAGGGTGTAGATCCATCGGCAATCAATCTAGTTGAATGTGCTCGCAGATTAGCAGCAAGATAAGGTAAGGGGACTTTAATCACCTTCAAAAAAGTTTGGATTTTTTTTTTCTGTAATTTTTTTTCCTGGCTTCCAAGCTAAAATTTGGAAACGACATTTAAATAAGAGTGAAGTGAGTTGCACTTAAAGTGAGTTTGGAGGGCTTTGGTTTTTTAAAACTGTTGCAAAGGGTTTATTAGAAGAGTGTTTAGCTGCAGAAAAAATCAAAAACATTCTTAACATCGGGAAGACTAGTTTTTTTCATTACTGTTAAATTTTTAAAATTTTTTTCCCATTATTGAGGGCATCCTTCCCCTTGGGAGGTATGTATTGTTTTGCCTTTAGGGTCCTCTGGCATGTGGGTTAACCCAAAATTTAAATGTTTAAAAACCAGCATAAGCGGTTTCTGAGATTTCGTGTGGAAAGAAATTTTAATAAATTTTTTTGGTCAAAGCTTTCCATTCATAATTGTTTTGTCAGTTCCCATTCAAAGCTGTACAACCTTATAGAATGGCCTTACTCTCATAGTGACATTCACCACCTTCACTGATCTGTCTCAGCTGTGGTTCTCTGGACTACGGAGAGTGCTGATAGCGCTGAGGAACCAGAGCTTCACTGGGGACCTGGAGATGAGGAGTTGAACAGCAGCTTGCTTTGTGAATTAAAAGTTTAAGACAGATCGTAAATAAAACCAGGCGCTTGGTTTTACCGTACGTACCCAAATAAGCTGGTAACAAAATTATTTCTTTCTCCATTTTTAATTGTTATCAAACAGAAAACCGCAAACTATATGAGGTTTGAAGGAGTCAAGCGAGGAAAACCCGTCAGCCAGTTCCCGGAAGCACTATAGGGTGGAAGGTGGAATATGGTGCCTGTTTGGTAGCTGACCACAGGGATGCAGACCTCCATCCTGGAAGGCGTAGTCCCTCCTGCCAACAATTCTGATTTGAAGTGTCCCTGCAGGACAAGCAGAAGATGTAGGGACTTTAATCCACATCTTCAAAAAAGTTTGGATTTTTTTTTTTTTTCTCTGTAATTCTTATTTTCCATGACTGACTAAAATTTGAGGTATATGAAATAAGATTGTGAAGTGAGTTTGCATCTTCATTGAAGTTGGAGGACTTTGGTTTGAAAACTTTTGCTTGCCAGGTTGAGAGTGTTCAGCTGCCCAGAAGACAAATATCAAACCATTCATTAGCATCTGGTGAGGCTAGTATTTTCATACTGTTCATTTTAAATTTTACGCATTATTGATGACATCCTCCACTTGCGGGTATGTATTGTTTCTAAGCTCAGGGTCCTCTGGCATGCGGTGATCATTAGCAAATTGAGTAGAAGACCACAGCGCAAGAGGAGTTTCTGAGATTTCTGTGTGGAAAAGAAAATTTTTAATAATTTTTTGTCCAAGCTTTCATATTGTTTGTCTGATTCCCATTCCAAAAGCTGTACAACCTTGAATGACACTTACTCTCATAGGTGACATTCACCACCTTCACTGATTCATTCAGCTGTGGTTCTCTGGAATTATGGTAGAGAGTGTTGATAGCACTGAGGACCATTAGAGCTTCACTGGGGACTGGAGATGAGTGGTCGGAACAACAGGTTTGCCAGTGACTCACTGCCGAACCAGGATCCGCAACAGTCCCCATACCTGCTTACTCGTGCCAGAACAACAGCTGGCAATGCACTGTCTCTTCCATTTCTTAATTGCTCCTCCCAACACAGAAAACCAAGAACCTACAATGAGGTGTCGAAAGAGCCTGCAGAGAAACCTGCTGCATCCCTGCAAAGCCAGCCCCTGTCAGGCGGAAGCTTGAAGATGAAGCTCATTTAGGAAGTTGACTGAGCCAGTGGCGCATCTCCATCCTGGAAGGTGTAGTCCATCCTGCCATCAATCTGATTTGAAGTGCTCTACAGAAAAGCAGAAGATATATGTAGGGGGCTTTTAAACCAAACTTCAAAAAGTTGGATTTTTTTTCTGTAATTTTAT
>NW_024877219.1:0-1855 GCF_018340385.1 Cyprinus carpio
CTAACAGCGATGGGCCCTTTATGTTTGCCATTTTTGACCTAAAGAGAATAATTGAAGAAAGTTTATTCACTTTTACAAACAAGAATTTAACAAAATTCTTCAATAAAACTACTGTATCAGTTCACACGTTTGTGAGAAGCAAAAGCTACACAAGTAAAAGTTAATCATTATCTTGTAATAAAATATAAAGTTGAAACTTTGACCCTTTTAGTCTAATAAAAATATATTCAAATGATATTTTTTGAAACAAAGTACTTAATTCAGTTCCTCACCTGATTTAAAGAGAAAATAAATCTGTAATTTGGTGTCCGATATACAGACAAACACAGAAGAGAGTGTCTGTCAAAAGAGGAAGTAAATATATATATTGGGTTGTCTTGAGCTTTGTGACACCTGAAGGAAGTGTCAATGCTTGGAAAGAGTTACGAGACGAACCAATCACAATTCAGTATACAAATATCACTATGACATCACCTGTAGCTGAGGCTGATGTAAGGTGTGAGGTTCTAGGTATTTCTAAGTAGGTGGAGATTTTCGGTTTATGTGAATGTGTTGCCTGTATCAAAGCAATCATAGAATGTATTGAGCTCATCCGGTAAGGAGGGCACACCACTGCTTTTCCTTCCTTTGTAGTCAGTCATATAGCGCACATGCTCCACATGCGTTGGGGGTCAGAGCCATGATATTCTGACTCCACTCTGTCCCTAAAGTCTCTTTTGGCTGATTTGATGGTGCTCTGAAGGTCATACCTGGACTTCTTGTAAGCAGTTAGATCCCCAAAGTTGAAGGCAGCAGTTCGTGCTCTTTGGCACGCACCTCACCGTTGACCCATGGTTTCTGTTTTGGAAATGATTTAACATTAATGGTATGGAACAACATCCTCTGTGCATGTGTTAATGTAGCATATCACAGAATCTGTGTATTCCTGTTTGTTGTCTCCTGCTGCATCTTGAAACATCTGCCAGTCTGTGGATTCAAAGCAGGTCTGCAGTGTGGAGATGGCATCTTCACTCTATTTGTGAACTCTTTTAGAAACCGTTTTTTCCTGTTTGAGGCATTGTCAGTAGGCTGAAGTACAACAGCAGTATGCTAATGTGGTCACCTTGCCGAATGCTTTGGATGGGGAGGTTTGTAACTGTCTTTAGTGTTGAATAGCAGTGATCTAATGTCTGATCACCTCATTTGGGGGAGGTATGTGCTGAGTAGAATTTGGGAAGAACTTTCCTCATATTCATCCTGTTAAAATCCCCCAACAAGCGTTGAAAACAGAGTCAGGATGAGCAATTTCTAATCATTGTAGGTGCTGTACAAAGATTAGATCAATTGCTTTAGTTTTTTCCGTGAAGCGGGGATGTAAACAGTTGTGAGAGAATGATTGTATTAAACTCCATTGGGAGGAGGTAGAGAAAGGGGCGCACTGTAATGGAGAGCAGTTCGATCTCAGGGCAGCAGTGTGTAGATAAAACTGTAACATGATGCCCCAGCGAGTGTGTTAATCATAAAGCACACGCCTCCACCTCTGCTCTTACCGGAGTTTAGCGATCTGTCGTGACGAAAAATGGAGAATCCAGGCGGTATGTGTGTGTGGTCTGCAACAAACAAATAAACATATATTCTAACAAACAGTACGGCCTTATGATTTCCATCGATGGAAACGCAGATGGAATCGCGAATCCTGTCAAAAAAACTGTATTCACGGTTTAACGTGGAATGTCATGAAATAAAAAAAATAGGTCATTACACTTAAATCAAATCTCAATATGGACTAGTATCTGTAAACATTACTCCGCATAATATTAATCCTGCATGTTCTGCTTGTCTCTGTTAATAAATTATGCTGAACTAGCCGTTTGAT
>NW_024877220.1:0-1887 GCF_018340385.1 Cyprinus carpio
GGGACAACATCAGGGATACACAGATTTTGTGATATGCTACATTAACAAATGCACAGAGGATGTTGTCCCATCCATTAATGTTAAATCATTTCCAAACCAGAAAACCCTGGGTCAACGGTGAGGGCGTGCCAAAGAGCACGAACTGCTGCCTTCAACTCTGGGGATCTAACTGCTTACAAGAAGTCCAGGTATGACCTTCAGAGAACCATCAAATCAGCCAAAAGAGACTTTAGGGACAGAGTGGAGTCAGAATATCATGGCTCTGACCCCCAACGCATGTGGAGCGAGTTTGCGCTATATCACTGACTACAAAGGAAGGAAAAGCAGTGGTGTGTTTTCTGCCTCCTTACCGGATGAGCTCAATACATTCTATGCTCGCTTTGATACAGGCAACACATTCACATAAACCGAAAATCTCCACCTACTTAGAAATACCTAGAACCTCACACCTTACATCAGCCTCAACTACAGGTGATGTCACAGTGATATTTGTATAATGAATTGTAGCTGATTGGTTGCGTCTAAGTAACTCTTTCCAAAAGCATTGACATTTGCTTCCAGGTGTCCTAGAAGCTCAAGACAACCCAATATATATATGTTACTTCTTCTTCTTTTTAATGGACACTCTTCTTCTGTGTTTGTCAACTATGTCGGAACCGCAAATTTACAGATTTATTTTTCTCTTTAAATCAGGTGAGGAACTGAATTAAGTACTTTTGTTTCAAAAAAAATATCATTTGAATATATATATATTTTTATTAGACTAAAATAGTCAAGAGTTTTCAACTTTTATATTTTATTACAAAATAATGATCAACTTTTACTTGTGTAGCTTTTTGCTTCTCACAAGCGTGTGAACTGATACAGTAGTTTTATTGAAGGGAATTTTGTTAAATTCTTGTTTTGTAAAGTGAATAAACTTTCTTCAATTATTCTCTTTAGGTCAAAAATGGCAAACATAAATTTGGCCCATCAGCTGTTGCGTCTGGGTATCATAATGGCGTTGGCAGGTGTCATCTCTCTTGGCGTTATGTTTTCTGGTTCTCACCTTCAACAAACTGTCCACCTCCCAGTTTTTTAGACCAGATCAAAATTCACAAATCAACTCTGCCAAGAGCAACAACTATGTAACTGAGAAGGCAGAGGAGAAACTCTATAGTTCTGTTAAGTGGGTTTGGCCTGAAAAATTATAGGTTTGAGTTCAGTGACTGCAAAAAAGTTTTATAATATTGATAATTGTCATCTGAGCCAGGATGATAGAACTCTCTACAATGATGCAGATGATGCGGAGATAATTTATCATAAATCCAACATCAGCTGGGATCTGTCCCACCTTTCCTCTCATCCCCTCGCCCCTCCGCTCCAGAGGTGGAGGTGGATGCATTTGGAATCACCAACCAACACCAAAAAAGATGCCAGGTCTGGAAAACCTGTTTCAATCTCACTCTCAGCTACAGACAGTGATGCTGGATATTCACTATGCTGGGATAAACTTGATGACCAGGAAGAAACCCAATGAGGATTTTGTGATTCCCAAAAGCGACAAATCCGGTGTATTTAGTTATGGGTAACAATAGTCCTTCAACTGGTGTCAACACAAGGAACATTTTACAAGAGAATTCCCTTAAAATACATACAAGAGCTTTGTTCGGAAAAGCCTATGCAAAGTTCCTGGATTATAATGATTACTATCCAACCATGGCCAGCTGCAAATTTTACCTTGCCTTTGAGAACTCCATCCACAAGGACTACCCTCACCGAGAAGATAAACGGGCCGCTCGCGGCAGGTACTGTCCCTGTGGTTTTGGGTCCTCCCGAGAAGAAACCATGAAATCTTTGTTCTCTGAGTCCTTCATTCACGTGAATGACTTCCCAGATGCAAGTCAC
>NW_024877221.1:0-1879 GCF_018340385.1 Cyprinus carpio
ATACCCCCACCCATAGTTACAAACTATGATTTCTCTTGGTTTGTAAAAGAGAAAAACAAAACTTACCACACATTTTATGAGCGTTTAGTCATCAGTATGAGCCTTGATAAAGCATTCATACTACATTGTCCACTCTTTTTATACCTTATCTCAAGAACAAACTTGCAGAATAAGAGACCATCTCATTAATCTCTGGTTTGAGTTTGCCATACGAGACAGGAAGACGAGAGGGTTGTGATCAGTGTATACAATGATAGGGCCCATACCTACCATTACACAAGTAGACCTCAAACTCTGGTCATAACAACAAAGTGAGGCTTCCTTTTAGGTAATTGCTGTAGTTTTTCTTCAGCGCCTGGGTGGATTTCTTGAAAAGTGGCATGCTGGGTGTTTCCAGTTCCTGCCTTGATATTTCTTGCAGCAACACTGCCTGGCGCCAACCCGCTAGCATCCACCTGTAACCCAAAAGGCAAAAGCAAAATTGAACGAACCAACACAGGAGCATGGGATAACAGATCTTTAGCAGCATCAAATGCAGATTCACTCAGCATTCCACACAAACTTCTGTTCTGCTTTAAGGAGATCAGTTGGGGTGAGCAACAGTAGCAAGTTCTTACAAAAGCCCGCGGTAGTACTGTATTCCCAGAAAGCGAGCGTAACTCCCGCTTGTTACTTGGCCGTGGGAAATCCATAATAGCTCTATCGCGGCACTTTTGGGCCTCCGTGGCCCTGGCCAGCTAATTTTGCCGGTAGGTCACTCTTGCCTTAGCAAATTCACACTTATCTAAGTTTAAGGTAGATGGGCTTCCAGCAATGGTTAAACACCAACTCAAGAGTTTGTATGTTCTTCCCACGTTTGCAGAGTAGATAGCTTTATAGATCTAAATACACTTCACAGTTAGGCACACCTGACGGTACCGCCGGCATCAACGGCTGGAATATTTGCTGGTGCATTTAAGCATGCTAAAAGCCATAGATGATGTGTACTGTAAGAAACAATCGGGGGTCACAAACGCTGAGATTTCTGAGGCACGGGGTGTCAAAGGAACTTGCCAGTATCCTTTTAATAAATCTAGCTTTGTAACAAAGCTAGCTGATCCGACTCGTCAACACAGTCCTTAATTCGAGGAAGAGGAAAGGAATCAGGCTTAGTTACAGAATTCACCTTCCTAAAATCAGTACAAAATCGCCACGATCCATCAGGTTTGGGTACAAGCAAGCACGGTGAACTCCACGGACTTTGACTTGGCACTGCAAAGCCGTGAGTCAACAAATATTCTACCTCAGTTTTCATAACCTGGCGCTTATTGGGATTTCCACGGTACGGATGCTGTTTAATAGGCCTGCATTCACCAACATCAATATCATGAGTGACCTCGGTAGTTTGTGATGGTACATCATTAAACAGCATATGATACTTTTCAATTAGCTGGACCACACGATCACACTGGGATGCAGGCAGATACGATAGATGTGACTGCAAGTTAGACAAGATGGCAGAGTTAGACAGTGTACCACATGAAGCAATGGCATCTTTACTCCAAAGACCATCTAAATCAGGAGTGTACACAGGAGACAAGTTAACAGCAGTGTTAGCAACAACAGGAAGAAGGTCAACAGGATCATGCTGAGACTTAACACCATCTCTACTAATGTAAGCCTTAAGCATATTGATGTGGCACACACGAGTCTTACGCTTACGTTGTATCAGTGGAACTATATTTCGGTAACTAAAAGGTTTTTATGCATGAGATCTGTTACCTTAACTTATAGAACTTGAAAAAAAAAAAATAAAATAAAAAAAAAAAAAAAATAGCTATATATATATATATATATATATATATATAAGAAAAATAAATAAATAAACATTAAAAGAAAC
>NW_024877222.1:0-2080 GCF_018340385.1 Cyprinus carpio
GCATTGGCATCCATAATTGTAATCACATTAGAATACCGATTAATTGTGCAGCATAGGATGCACATCATGATTTTCTTGGCCGATTCGATACCGATTTTTTTTTAAATGCAAACTGCCATTCGATACCGATTTCGCTTTTATTTTTTTTTTTTCTTCTTTTAGAACCAAACAAGAAAGGAAAGTGTGCATAAACAAGATGTTTATTTTGTATTTAATAGGCCAAACTGGCTTTTGGTATGAAAACTTAATGACCGTACCATCTGAATTAACGGCAGTAGTTGCACAGTAAGTAGCATACAATTCAATACAAAACATAGATGGTACAGCCTATCCCCCCGAGTTAGCTTTTTTGGTTTTGAACTAGGGAGTGCAACTACATAGAACTGGCCTTTTAGGCAAATGAAGAAAGTGATTAACGCGATAACCAGCGTGAAATGGGAAAGGTCGTAAACAACTTATATTATTCTACAATCCAAACAAACACACCCAACCACACACTCAATAAGAAGGTTTACTTAATCAGCAGTCTGTATTGTTTTTGTTTTTTGATAATTTGGTTTTTAATATAAAAAAGGTCTTTACCAGTGAGACCAAATAAAAGATATGTTATATAAATAAATTATTTACAAAATGTTTACAACCAAAAATAATTGTGGGGGAATATAACAAAGATGCACAGTGGGTTCATCTCATTCACTATAAAGGAAATGGGTATCGATGTCACATCTATATTTTTTTACTTGAGCCAATGAAAAATAAATAACCATTGTCTCGAAGTTAAAAACATATAGATGTGTGATTCATTACCCTTAAAAATTTTTTTAATTGATGAATGAAACACTTTTTTTTGTGTGCTACAGAAGGTGATTTTTTAAATCAAATTAAGTCAATGTAATTTTAAGGTAAAAAAAAAAAAAATCATCCTATACAAAACTGACATTTACTTCTGGCTTCTCAAACGCAGGCGTAAGTCTACTTTACCAAAAAAAAAAAGAAAAAAGTATTTAGTCCTTTTTACTATCCAACACGCAAGAAGTTGAGCTGAACATCCCTTCACTGTATCCGGTGCTTGTGCAGGGCGCTGACAGTGGTACAGTACAGCCAAGCAGCTTCATTGGAGTGCTGGAAAGGTTTTGTGCAGCAGGTTGCTCCGCTTCCTGCTATCTGTGCCTCAGACATGTAACCTGCACTTCCAGTGCTGACGTTCGTCCGTTCTGCACAGACGTAAATACTTCCACACAAATGACATGATAGCTTAATGATTACAATGTAGTCTGCACGCAGCTTCTTGAAAAAAAAATAGTCCGAAAAGACCAAACCCGCCGATTGCCAATCGCCAGATTTTAAGCAAAACCGAAAGGCGGTCAGTCAACCGGGTGCATCCCTATTAAATATATCAAAACGTAATTTTGATTAGTAATATGCATTGCTAAGAATTAATTTGGGACAACTTCAAGGTGATTTTCAGTATTTTTATTTTTTTTTTTGCACCCCCAGATTCCAGATTTTCAAATAGTTGTATCTCGACAAATATTGTCTGATTCTAATAAAACCATACATCAATGGAAAACCTTACAACAACTTTCAGATGATGTATAAATCTCAGTTTGAAAAATGACACTTAAGACTGGTTTTGTGGTCCAGCGTCACATAAGGATTAGAGGGACGAAGAGCTCCAGTTTCTTCCATAGATATCATGTTGCATAACAGAGTAGAGCCAAACAATTGTCAGAAACCTTGGGCCGGTTCTGCCCCCCAAATTAAGACTCAGATTAGGTGAAATGGATGGAGAAGGGTGATACTGTAATAGATTTGTTAAAGCTACATTCTATAGCCCCTTTCACACTGCACGCCGGACCCGGCAAATTGTCGAACATTGCGGGTCGACTTCTGTGTGAAAGCAAACACGTCCCGGATTGATTCCAGGATTGAACCCAGTCGGGGACCTAGTAACATTGCCGGTTCAGTCCCGAACGCCGCTGTGAACAAAAGCCAGAACTAATGCCGTGGTCGTAGTGATGATAGCGCACTGGGGCACTCTTTTTTTAGGTGTTTAGCGATCAACGTTTGCGACGTCACC
>NW_024877223.1:0-1933 GCF_018340385.1 Cyprinus carpio
CAGATTCGGATGACCCACAGAATCCATAGACACCAAGATCATAATTTTCTGATGAATTGTTCAGAAGTTAAAACAAAAAAGTGAATTTTTGGTATCTCAACACCCATAGGTGGCGCTTTTCCAACTTTGGCATGGAACCTCAGACATGTGTACATGAATTGTACCAAGTTTGGTTTTGATTGATCAAAGTTTGGCCAAGATACAGCATCTGAACCGATTTTAGGTCGACTTCGTTAGGTTCACAATTGAATAACTTTTGAACAAAGATGAATATCAAAAATCTGTTCAGTCATTTCTGTGAAACCGGTGCAGAATCCATATGAGCCAAATTTCCAGAGAAGAATTGGACCAATTTAAGGGTAGTTTGGTTGAATACTGTACTTTTCAAAATAGCCCACTACTGTATTAGGCGGAGCCTTAATGTAATGCATTGACTGTATGTCTCCATGAAGAGAATGATCAGGTGTACTAGAGATTTAGGTACACAGGATTAGTGGTTCAAGAGTTATTAACGTTTGAATGTTGAAATATTTGACTGGTGGTGGCGCTTATAGAGTTGGGCCTTCCAGACCCCAAAGTTGGTCAGATCCACTAATCCATGGCCATCACTACAGAAAGTATGCCAAAGTTCATCATTTTCCTATATTCCCATAATAGGGCGGCCATAGACTCCCATTGGAAATGGCCGTAGCAATAATAGATAGCAATAAGAATAATAATAATAATAATAAGAAACATACAGATACGTAGGGGCTACAGCCCTTCGGGCTTGGCCCCTAAATATAGCTGCAAAGTAGCGATACCGGGGGCCAAGCCCTGAAGCGCTGTAGCCCAGAGCGGAGCCGAGGAAGAAAATGCCAGAAACGGAACGCCGCCAATACAACGGATCGGGTCCAGAAGTAGAGAAGTTTGAAATGAACAGAACTTTTAGATGAGAGAATGACCAAAAAGATTTTTTTTGATTTAATAATAACACA
The DNA here is from genome assembly GCF_018340385.1 of Cyprinus carpio. Classification (NCBI taxonomy): domain Eukaryota; kingdom Metazoa; phylum Chordata; class Actinopteri; order Cypriniformes; family Cyprinidae; genus Cyprinus; species Cyprinus carpio. The sequence goes on from NW_024877223.1 coordinate 978, forward strand.
CACAGAAAATCCAATGTCTTTGAACAGAATCAATATTAACCAACCTTGATCTCAACCCACAACCTCAGATGTTCAGAACCAGCAGCTTAATCCGAGTGCACCACTCAGTCGATGCACAGCCAAAGTATGATGGCAGAAGAGAGGTTAAGGTGAGAATGAGGTCAAAAGTCTAAATCAAAGAGAGGTTCAGATGAGAATGAACACCAAAAGCTATCTCTGCATTCAAACTATAAACACCAGTGAAAATTCCAAAGTCTGGAACAGAAATTTACATGGACAACCCGGGATTCGCAACCACAACTAAGAGTCAGAACCAGCGGCTCTAAAGACTGCCACCCACTCAGTCAATTGCACAGCCAGCATGAGAAGAAGAGAGGTTACAGGTGTGCGAAGAGGTCCTAAAAAAAACTAAGTTGCGTAGCATTTAATGCAGTTAATATGGAAAGTTAAGTAAAATGAATTCAAGTTTTCTCTGACGGTGAAGGCCGGAAATAGGTTGAAGATCCCTATGATTTTTGTTCAGAGATGGCAATGGTTTTCAAAATATTTTCCAACTCATGTACAAACTTAAAAAATGGCAGCTCAATTGTTCCGGCGATCCTGGCACAATTTACATCCATGGATTGACATGACCCAAAGAATCGAAAGACACCAAAAGATCATGATTTTCTAACCTTTCTTTCAAAAGTTATAAGCAAAAAATGTGAATTTTGGTATCTCATGACCATAGGGAGGCACTGTTTTCCAACTTTGGGATATTTTCTCCAGTTCATAGGGATCGTTAGTTTTGGTTTTTGTGGAGATCGATCCAAGTGGCCGAGATACAGCCTCTCAAACAATTTACCATTCAGCACTGTTAACTTCAGAGCATCATAACTTTTTTTTGACCAGTAGGTCGAAAAATTCTGATCAGTCATTTCCGTGCTGCTCGGTCCAAAGATCGTCTGAGCAAATTT
>NW_024877224.1:0-2001 GCF_018340385.1 Cyprinus carpio
GCTTAGAAGAGTTCACTGAGGTGTGGGGTGTTTGTACTCGACGCAATAAAATAAGAAATACGACACTTGGCGACACCCCTCGCTGCAGACGTACGCGGTGACCAGTACGTACGGGAAAATTTTTTACCGCCAGCGCAAAGTGACGTAAGGTATGTCTTTAGCACGCATGCGTGTGTAATTTGCTTTGCGTGATGACGTTAGTTGTTTTTCGCCTTGCATTAAAATGCATATGATGCTCAAAGAATACTCTAATAAAATGTTAAAGTATTAAAGAACATTAAGGCACATATCAGCAAACAGCACACATCCATTATTTGTAACCATGTTTCATCTGAGGTAACAAAAGAACTCATACGAATTAGTAGAGTTTATTCTGTAATATCTGTGTAGTATTTTTATTTACAATATATTAACATTATGTTGCACTTTACTTGCTCACTGTGTGTATTGTAATATTAAACTCTTTAATATTGCCCCATATATGTCTTGTATTGAGGCTACTCAAGAGTAAAACAGATGAAAATCGATGCGCCTGCTCTAGGTGGTGCAGATGATAAAATGTGTGCTGTTTACAATTTGATGCAATCATTTGAGTTAGAGTGTTCCCTTCCTTTGACTTAAGTTTTTTTTTTTTTCTCCTTTTTCAAATTTTCCAATCACATCAGAAAAAGTATATATTTTCAGCCAAAAATGAAAGGAAATAATCAAAAGTTGTGAGGGAGGGCTTTTTATTGTCCCAATAAAGGGTGGCATCCATATAATGAATTTGGATTAAAATGATAATTTCGGCTCAATAAGTTATTATTGCCATACTGTTTTATAATGTACACTACAATGCAGGGGTGCAGATACTCGCTACTACTTGCAATAGGTATTAAGTTGCAACCTGGAACTCAGGTTGCATTGTCTGAAAAATGCACTCCAGTTCTCTAGCACCTAATTTTCCGACACCTAAGAACAAGCGATATTAAAAGCAATATTAAATCATTTTGAAGAAAGGCAGAAGAGCCATACTGAGAAGAAAAGATTTTAAATGTATTTTTAAATATATTATAGAATGGAGTTAGAAAAGTGTTATTTGCTTTTTTCTGTAAAGTGATTTAATTTATAAACCCGCATTAACATCAACAAATTAATAAAGTTTGTCAGGTTGAGGGCAATTTTATTTTATTTTTTTGAGATTAGTGGTTAGATTAGATTCAACTTTCTTGTCATTTCAACTTAATGCAGTAAGCATTAGAGAAAGGCAGTTAAGCAGTAAGAACAGGATATCAGGTTACAATATGTTACAAATGTACAATAAATCTACAAATAAGGCAGTATTATGGACAAAAAATTTTCGATTTTAAAACTATCCGCAGATATACAGATATGTGTTGAGAACATACTATCCAGCAGGATTATGTAAGTGTATGTAACAATATAAGCAGAAAATTGAACATATGAACATCATTTACACAAGTGCAATGCGCTCTTCTTTTTTCTTCTCCCTTCGGAGCACCAGAAAAAAGTGCCATGAAAATATTTCGTGTGCAAATGGATTATTCAGTATCTGGATGAAACAGACAGTAGTTCAAGTAATCAAAAAGCTACTGTTTTTGGCTTGTTTTTAAACCCGATGTAGTGATGAAGTGGGGGGGGTTCTGTGTGTATGGTGTGGGGGTGTCCCGAGGGAGAGTTCAGTCAGGGGGACAGCTGTAGGGAAAAAAACTGTTCCTGGATCTGATGGTCCCCTTTTCCGGCGGGTCCGAAATTTTGGGGAGGGGTTAAACAGTCTGTGGGCAGGGTGGGGGGGTCCTTAAGTGCTGCGGCTCGCGTAGACAACGTTTTTCCCCTGGAGTCCTCAAAAGCAGGAAGTGGTGTCCCTGTGATGTGTTGGCCAGTTTTTCACCCCCCTCTGCATGCTTTGCGGTCAGCCACTGAGCAGTCACCATACCAGACGTAATAAACTGGTCAGGATTTGCCCCTCGATCACACACCGGTCGAAGTTTACCAGGATGG
>NW_024877225.1:0-1869 GCF_018340385.1 Cyprinus carpio
AACTCCGATACACGTAAACGCATAGCAAAATTATAAAAATTAAAGAATATTATTTTATGTTCTATAATTGTTAGAAATGTAAATGTATGCAATACTATAAATCCATAAAATTCCAAACCCATGTGACCTAAAGACATGCATGTGCACATTATGCAGAAAGTTATTCGCTCATCTTTGTGCAATATAGAGAATATTATTCATAATAATAATAATAGTATTTATTGCCTTTTTCTATGAAAGGGACATTTTCTTGAATATTTCTTAATGAAGACATTAAAGGGGTAATTTAAAAATAAAAACTAGCATCCTGCATCTCTGATTTTCCAGATTCATCATAACACGCATAAAAATAAATAAAAAAGACTCAAGATACAGCTCTTAAAAGAACCTTTGTGTGTGATAATGTCATATAGATAGAAATTGCTTTGATTTATAGGGATTTAACTAATAAACTACTTTAGTGACTTTACCATTTGTTTTAATGATGTTTATTTACAGTGCTTGTGGTACAGTTTATTCTGCTTACCTGGCTCCTGCAGACTTCTGTGCGATGTTTGGCTGTGGTCCCTCCATCATCCACTCTTTGGCAACAGGTCTTTTATGGAGACCACCATGATCTAATATATACAGATCTAGTTGTCTCTTCTCCCACAAACTCCTCTTTCAGGTATGTTTTTTCTTTGTTGTTGTTTCAACAACGTTGACTGTATTTTTGTATACCAAAACACAGGGCTGCACAATATTGAAGAAAATTTCATTATGCGATTGCGATAACTTTGTTAAATAATTCAATATTTGAAATGCAATTCAATAATGCTTAAAGTGTGTAAAATAAACTTTAATTATATGAAGGCATATTTAAAATCTGAAAACTCAATAACTTCAGCGTTAATGTTTCACATTCTTTTTGTGAAAGTAAGCGCAGGCCACAACTTCTGAACAGCTTTGCTTACTGTGACACATTACACAAAAAGTGCCTTTTAACAGGGAGTGTAAACCAGGGAAAAAGCAGAAGCTAGCACAATCAATTGTAAAAAAAAAAAAAAAAAAAAAAAAATAACAACACTGCTTTACTATATGAATTAAATACTTATTAAAGAAAGCGCTACAAAAGGTATTCCAGTCATGAGCAGAGTGAGATTTTCTCTTTTGTCTTGTGTTGTTTGATTCATATTAAGCACTAGAAGGAAACAGGTTTGTTAGTTGCTGTAACTTTTTAAAGAGATGTTTACATGATAGTTTGTTACACACACTTTCTGAACTGTTTGGTCCACTTAACTGATATAACCAGCTGTGTATGTGTGAATGCTCACCAACACAAGCATTTTTTTACATAATTTTGGGTAGGACTGCACAATATATCAAAACTGCAAAATGTGTACATATTGCAATATCACATGTGTGCAGCAGCTTTGCAATAACTGCATGACTTTAATACTTTAAAAAGATTACAAAAAAGCTAAAAAAAAAAAAAGATTTAAGTTGATGCTTCACAGCAGAGAGAGTAGGCTAGACACACTTGAGCTGGTACATGCAGTGCTGACATACTTTATAATGATAATGCGGTAAGTGGAAGTGATCACATGCACAGAGAAGTCTCTTCTGATTAAAAAGTTAGAAAAGGGAGCCCTCACGCATTTACAATATTTTACAGATCATACACAGCTCTTAAAATGACAGCAGTCTGTTAAACCTGCTTTTTATCTGTATTGCTTAAAAGGGATAGAGTCACCCAAAGTTAATATTAGCCTATTATTTACTCACCCTCAAGCCATGCTAGGTGTATATGACTTCCTTCTTTCAGATGAATCCAATCAGAGTTATATTAAAAACTGACTTTGATCTTCCAAGATGTTTAATGGCACTCAG
>NW_024877226.1:0-1758 GCF_018340385.1 Cyprinus carpio
GAAACAGCGCGGTATTAGAGTGTTCGGCAAAGAAGGCCAATCGGTCATATCATAGGCGCGGCTCATTGGCTCAATGTTCCCTTACTAGAGACAACCAAAATCCCAAATATATAGTATAAATAATATGTAAAATTTAAATGGGCAAGATGCTGAATGTAGAACTTGGAAGACAACAATAATAATCTATATTAAAATAATATAGACATATATATATATTATTATATATGAGTTATATATATATATATATATATATATATATATATATATATATTTATACATATAAAAAATAAACATGGGAAGTAAGAAACATGGGTAATAAATCATTTAATTAGTCAAGCCTTTTGAAAGAGCATGTAGAACAAGGTAAAATATATGGTATTGTTGAATACATTAAAGAAGTGGATTAATCAGGAAACTTTTATATATATAAAAGTTGGTTTGCCATCCGCCATAAAACGTTATTAGAAGAAGAGCATGTTCGCGCGGCGCTGTCAGTTCTGGTGGCGCTGTTAAACACGCCCCCTCCGCGCCGTGGGAGTCGGTCGCACAGCTCGGTTCCTTTTGGAGCCGCGACCTATGATCAGTTCAGCTGCGCTTAACACTTTAATACCGCGCTACAGCCATCCTGCCATTAGGTGTGTTTTAGCTACCCATGAGCGCAGCAGTGCCTAACTGAAGCACAACCTCATGGGAATGTGTAACCTGTCATAGCCTATAAATTGAATGGAAAGCTTGCAGGAGCTCACACATTTTGCCTTGGACGATCATTCATTTCATCTTCTGTGGTGTTTCAGCCCGTTTGCTCCGATGCCTGAAGAAACTAACATCCGTGAACATCAATAACATATGCGGCTGCGTAACGCTGTGGAAGCCTGATTTTGGGCGGAGCTCAGGCTCGCCGACTACGACAGCGCAGAATGCAACCTGCTGGCAGCAGATGTTACAGCTTGTTTGGCAGTTCCTGCTGGAGCGCACGTACGCAGATTCATTTGAGGAACAACAGCTTCGCTACCAGACTTCGACCGACAATGCTACAGCTCCGATATTGAAGAAACACCGAGCCAACGACACTCTGCGGACTCGAGACCTTCGGACATGCTGATGGCGCATATTTCAGCCGCTTACCGATCGACTATTCTCCAAACACTGAGATGCCTTTCCCAGTTCTCCAGATGGACTTTTTCTGAGGATCACCCAACACACATTTTTCGGAACAAGCTGGTTTATTTTATGGCAATGCTGTAATGTGGTGTAATTTTAACCTCTGGACATGTAATCTTTGTCTCTTTTCTACATTTTTTAACATCTATTTCTATTTACTCTGTGTGCTGTTTTTCCACTCTTTATGTCATTTTTCTGTATCTTTATGTGGATTTGGGCAGAAATACTGTGTGACCCTCATTGTAAAGGCTTAACAGCTTTGTTGAATAAAACAAATCAAATCTTATTTAAATAGTGAGTCTGTCATTATACTGATTGTTGCTTTTAATTGGGTCGCTCGCAAAAAGCCTTTCTGCAAATTTTTTAACAAGCAATAAAAAACAGTAATAATGAGTTTTCCTATGCCATTTGGGGCTCTTTTTCTCTCTCTCTCTCTCTCCGCTAAAGATGGCTACTGAGTGAAACTTTTTTTGAAGGCAGAGGGAGATAGCCACCACTCCAACCTTTCCGGCGGAAAGGAAAGCACCGACCCGGCTGCACATCTTTGTGGGTCTTCTCCACGGGATGATTCTTTGTCCCAGTTCAAGCCTATAACAC
>NW_024877227.1:0-1976 GCF_018340385.1 Cyprinus carpio
TGCAAAATTTTCACCTGCAAAAATTCTCATTGCTAAACCCATAGTGGGCATTTTAAAATGTGCTCTGTCAGAATGATATTACATTCGAAACTCATAATGATGGTCCTGGATTAAAGGAGTAAAATAACAGACCATCAATAACACCCTTTTCACAACAAACTTCTTTGAACATAAATTCTTCAAGATCTGCTGCAGAAACCCATTTGAATTTCTTTTGTCCACGTAATTTTTACATCAGAAAGCTTCCTCAAACATCCATAGATCATGATAAATCTACCAATTTTCTAAAAACTTCTGCTGACGCCTATGAGGTTCTCATGATTTCTTCCACTGTGTGATCTAAAAGTGACAGTTAAAAATCTCCAGCCAAAAATAATCCTACCCTGTGGACACTGTTTAATGCTGTATGAAGTTTTTCAAAAAAAATAGTTCCGTCCCAATATTGATATACATTAAAGTGAAATCGAGCCATGTAAGCAACATCTACTCTCTTCTGCATTCTACCTGTAGAATCATCAAAGCGCTCACATTTTGTTCCAAAGTCAGCTCCAAAAGAATAGCCACTCTGCATGTTACTTGAACCATGACTCAAAACAACCTGTCCATTCCACCCACTCTGCCACTGGATTTGAATTTTTAACATCCGTGTGAGTTTCCTGTAGAAAAACAACACTACTCTTTTTCATAAAAATATAATCAAAAAGACTAGTCCTCTTCAAAGCCTCTACGACACTCCATTTATTTACTGAGCTAAATTCTCAAAGGTGCCAAGGAAATAGAGCAAAAGATAACCACACAACAAAAAAGAGACTCCACAGGATTATTTGAGCAACCAAAACTATATTCATTTTTACTTGCAATTTCAAAGAACTTCTAACGCTGCTAAGCAGTTTTTGAGATCGTAAATTGCTTTTGGTTTATCAAGCCTCATCCAAAGAAGTTTCTTCTGTATGGCCAAGGAGCCGGACAATAAAAAACAATTTTACATCAGGGGAAAATGAACCACTCTCGGTTTAATTTAGTCCTTTTGTAGGTGCATCCAAAAAAGTGGATTAATCTGTTGAGCTGAATAAAGTTTGATCTTACCTCTCCAGAGATGAGCTCCAATCCTCCCTATAATTACTCATTAAATCCGTATCATCATGCTCATTTTCAGAGTCATCCACCAAATCCAACGAGGCCTGAGATGAAAAGCCATCTTTACCCTGTTTAAGAAAGCAATTCCTCGGTAGTAGTACCACTCTCCATTTTATGAGCTGGCGCCTGTCCTCCATCGCAAACCAAATCAGTTTCTCGGGCATGGGCTGCAACTCCACCTGTCGAGGCGCTTCGTCTCCGGCCGCGTTTGGGAGCGCGTATGACTCGGACCGGCTTCCTCCTCAACAGCCTTCCTCGGGCCGCTGCCTCCAGAGGCCTCCAGCACCCCACAGTCCCCTCGGGCAGATCACCGGTGCGAGAGATAAGCCTCCATCTCGCTGCGGTTCTGGATTTCCAGCGATGCCAGCACCGTCAGCTGGCCCGACTGCCTTCAGTACTGTTCTCTCAGAGCCGGAACTGCTTATCTCAGCCAGGGCAAGCTTAATTGATATGTCCAAAAATCACCGCAAACAAAGCACTTCATTGACTTGGGAACTTATGGGGCCAATACAGTGCAATCCTTTCCCTCAATACTCAACTTCATGACAGATTTAATGGATCACTCTGAGGGAGTCAGAATCATTAAAGCCTGACGCTGAAATCCATATGGCGATGTCTAATCTCCGGACTTTTGGCATCCAAGAGGGGTCATTTTAATTGGACTTACTATTCTTCCATACCTCAAATATATTTGTTTCAGTTTTTTCATTTTTTACAAACGGTGTAGTACGCTTTGATAAAATGACCTTTCTATTGGCTTGACAAAGGCAAAACAGGCACAAAGATGTCTTTGATTATCAACCCTGTTTCAACCAAATCGTTCACCATGTGGCTTTCAC
>NW_024877228.1:0-1278 GCF_018340385.1 Cyprinus carpio
CTGATAGACAGTTTTCAATGTTTTTTGGGTTTTTATGCTCATTAAGTTAAGACAAGAGCTCCTGTGCTAAACACTACCCCTTACTAGTTTAGTAAGCTTCAGCAGAATGAAACACCAAGATTAAATGTTCCAAATGCTGAAAGACAGTTTTTAATGTGCTTCTGGGTTTTTTATGCCAACTAAGAAACACTATGTTAGAACAACTAAGCAAAATGAAAATAATGAAAGACCACATATGCTGAAAGCATTCTATCTCTGTAAGAGAAAGTTGGTTTTATGCAAAGTTAAGACAAATGCTTGCCTACAGGAAAGATGTTTCTAACATGTGAAAAGAAACGCGTTTTTCCAATCCAGAAAGACAGATTTTAATGTGTTAGGGGGTTTTTAAAGGCTTCTTTGTATCGTTAACACAATGTTAGTGCAACTAAGCAAATGCAAAGAGAATCCAAGCTCACATATGCAGAAAACCTTCTATCTCTGTGGCGAAAGTTGGTTTATGCAATTTTTTAAGATTAAAGCTTTTGCCTACATGAAAAGATGTTTCTAAAATGTGAAATGAAATATATTTTCAAATGCTGAAAGACAGTTTTTAATGTGTTTGGGTTTTTATGCTCAAGTTAAGATAAGAGCTGCACTTGCTAAACGCCTTAGTTTAGTGCTCCACTGAATGAAACTTACTATGTTAGTGCATCTAAGCAAATGAAAATAATGAAAGCCCACATATGCAGAAAACCTATCTCTGTAGAGAAAAACTGGTTTATGCAGTGTTAAGACTAATGCTTGCCTACATGAAAGATGTTTCTATAATGTGAAATGAAATGTAATTTTAAAAACTGAAAGACAGTTTTCAATGTTTTTAGGGTTTTTATGCTCATTAAGTTAAGACAAAAGAGCTCCTGTGCTAGAAAAACACCCTTACTTTAGTGCTTCAGTGAATGAAACTTGCTATGTTGTTAGAGCAGCTAAGCAAATGAGAAAATAATGAATACATATGCTTTGAAAACGTTTCTATCTCTGTAGAGAAAGTTGGTTTATGCAGGGATTGACCAAATGCTTGCCTACAGGAAGAATGTTTCTAACATGTGAAAAGAAAAGCGTTTTTTTCCAATCCAGAAAGACAGATTTTTTAATGTGTTAGGGTTTTAAAAAGCTTCTTTGTATGTTAACACAATGTTAGTGCAACTAAGCAAATGAAGAAGAGAATCCAAGCCCACATATGCAGAAAACCTTCTATCTCTGTTGCCCAAGTTAAGATAAGAGCTCCTGTGCTAAACACCC
>NW_024877229.1:0-1995 GCF_018340385.1 Cyprinus carpio
GAAAGTTGCCCATTTTAAACTTTAAACTTGTCTTCCAGCCATACCATCCACATTGACCTCCCTCTCTGGTTCTGTAGGCAGGGGTAAGCCAAATGCTGTTCCCAGCTGCTTTAGCTACTTCTTTGTCACTGGGTAAGCTCTTTAAAGCTGTGCATGCCTGGCTTATATTTCTCTTTCTAGAATGCCTGTAGCTTGGCCTTTATTAATTTTAAGAACTTTCCACTGTTTTGATAGGCCATATTTCCAATTCATTGAGGCTGTGCTCGACATCATAAGAAAATTGAGGAACTGGGAAGACATCAGGCCAACTCTGCAAGCGTTCTGGGGCATAAGGGAGTATTTCTGTGTCTGGAAGTTGAAGCTGACCGGCATCAGTCTCAGACCTGTGTGAGCCTTCAATACAGCCTTCTGGCAGTTCTGGAAATGCTCCTTAGAAAGCAGAGCTGCTCCCCCCAAAGTCTGGTCTTCATATATTGGGAGGTTGAAATCAAAATCAAGACGCAGGTCTGAATTCTCTCTCTTTAATCACTGTAATCAACTCTCTTACTGTACTACAGAAAGGGTCATCTTGTGGGCTTACGTCAGCAATGCAAACTCTAAGTAAAGTTTCTGGGATTCCAGCCATCTAGTAGACAAAGGTAAATGACAAGTTAAAAATATAGTTTCGGAACAAGATGGACTGGACATGGATTTCCAAATAATGTAGAAATCTTTACCTTATTGTAAAGGTAGAAATCAAGCTTCTACGTCAACAGCAACTTGCCCCTCTATACAGTACAGGCAAGAAAGGGGGATGTATCACTCAAATCTGTTATTTTTTTAACAGATATATACCCTAAACACAGATTAAAATGCCTTAGGTGTTCAATATAATGGGACTTGTGCTCCCTGCATAGGAAGGCCACATGATCGTTCACAGGCGGACGATTGACTCAGTTTTACAAAACTGAGGTAACCCCAACCTTCAAAAAACCAGCAGGAAAATATTCCCTCAGTAGAAATATTTGTCCCATCAATGGTGATTTGAGATGCACAGTATATATAGTGTTACTTATCAGTCTTCTGTTTAATATAACACTGTATTGCCACTTCAGGTAGTGTTGGAAACTAAAACAGATGTCACAGTTGATGCCTGCAAATGTAGTTTTGAAGAACAGCAAAAGCACTTAGATGGTAAGCCATCACATGCTGGTGTCTGCTTCTACCAGTGTCTTCAGCACATTTTTAAAGTTCTGTGTATCGCACAACCCGCTTGAAGAAGCGTGTTTGCCTCAAAACGCATGGTCCATAAATGTACAAGGTCCAAAAAAAAAAACATCTGATCAGCTTGATAATGTTCGAATGTAGTGATGCTTTGGCCTAATCTTAAAATCTGGAAATACTTCAGAAAGAATTTGCCTGTGGTCCTAATTTTACTCTGTAAATACTGAATCATCTCTTCGGTAAATGTTGGAACACTAACTCCACAATGTCTTTCAATTCCATTAACACTGCCCATGCACTATCTTTCCCTCTGGTACAACACTGCCAACCATGAATGGAAGTAGCGGTAATGCAGCATTTTCATGACCATTTACCACCTGTTGTCATTTTGTGGTATAAGTTTTTGGAAATTGGCTTGGGTCTATCAACCTTATCTGTGTGCTGATATGGAATGAGGATTCAATTTTACTGTTCAAAATAATCAAGTGTGAAGTGTTTTAGACGAATCATTTTTTGAATACATAAAAAGCCAACTCTACTGGCACAATGCAACCAGGGAGGGTCATGGAGAATATCAGGGGAAACCAGTGATTGGACTAGAAAATACTGCCCAGCTTTTTGTTTTAAGACACAGTCCACTTTTTGCACCTAATTTCTTTCCCCCATTTCTACTGGAGACATTCTGGACATGCAGATCATGAGTTACCTTAGTTCTCAGACTGAATTCACCCTCAGCAACTTCATGCGATTGAAACTGGTCTAGAGTTGCCAGACAGAATCTGCACACATACT
>NW_024877230.1:0-2116 GCF_018340385.1 Cyprinus carpio
GGGGGGGGGTTTTTTTTTTTAACTCTGTATCAGGTATGAGTGAGGAAAACCCATACGTGCTGTCTGTTAAAGCATCTCACTGTCAGGACCGATACGAGGTACAGTGTGTACTCCAGAGGCCGTCAGTGTACTTGCAATGCATTAATGTTCTTAGCTGTCCATAGTGAACAAAATGAGCTACAGAGTTTTGATTTAGATGGCATTTTACAGAAGAGGGTGATGCAGTTTACACTAGTGTCAGCTCTGCAAAAGCAAAAAGAAAGGAAAATTTGTGGGTAATTTTTTAGGAGTACATTGACTACCAAGACAATTGGAGACAAACTCTAGCTGCTAAATATAACATCCTGTGATCCTGGAAACATCCCCAGAGGTTTGGCATTTCTGAGAGATACACCTGCACTTTCGGCAACTATGAGAATCTTTGAGAACAACATACTGCCTGCAGTATTCTCAAGAGCTGCTATAGTGAGTGATGCTTTGCTGTTGTGGTTGGAGGCTCATGTATCGCTGTCCCCTCGGTATTTCATGGAGGGAGATTTTTTCCCCCCCAATCAGGGGGAGGTTTTAGCTATTTTTGTATTCTCACTGCAGATCAACCACAGGAAAATCCCTGTGGCAGGAAGGAATGGCACTCAGGGGTTACCCGCGGTATCTGGTGGTTGCACCGTTTCATCAATTACAGGGATTCGTGGTGTGACGAGCTTTTACTATTGTATTCCAAGTCATTGACCTGTCGTCGCCGGTTCTTCCGGTTTTGATGTGAGAGATGACCTTGCAGGACGAGCGGGGTTTGAAGCTTGCTCTGCCTCTCTCCCATTCCTTAACATGATGATGTGAACGCTGTTGTTCACGTACCTACCTACGTCTCCCTGAACTGCTGTGAATCTTTTTTTGAACCACTCATGATGTTGCACGTCAATCCTTTTTCTCATTTTGAGAACCAACCAAAAGTGAGAACAAAGCTCTGTTTCACACAAAAATGATTGAACCCAATGCTCATCTGCTCGATGGCTCACCAGCAGTTATGTTCAAATCCAAGAAGATGTTCATTCAGCTTCAACAACTATCTGAGACTTGCTATAACAGAGCCACATCACCTTGATCGAACACAAGTCCCATTTAACGATTTATCAAGATTAATTGTTTTTACAAAAAATGGAAAGTTAAAATTACTGTCACTCAGAATCCCAAAGATAAATCTACAAATTTACATTAGTGACCATCTCATCACTACTGTCACAGGATCAATTGGCATTGTCGCCTCCAAATCCACCAGAAATTCACAATCACAGTCGAGCAGAAAGCAAACTGAACCAAGACTCGAAAAAGAAAGTCATATATAAAAATGGCATAAAAGGAAATCGGTTCAGATGCAAGGTGTTTAGACAACAAAAAGGCTGTACGTGAAAGTCTAGATTATAAAACTAGTAGTGAATACAGACAAAGACATAAACAAAGCCATGAAGAACATAACTATTGGAATACTATTACTTTATAGAGAAGAAGCACGCAAACAAGCAATGAAGAAAAACAACTATAAAAATAATGAAAAATACGAAGACAAAATAAAAGTGTAAATAACCTTCAATTATAAAAAAATGATAAACAATATAGGGGACAGAAATGAAGGCATCCAGGAATTCAGAATTACAGGAACGGGAACAATTCAGGAGACAAAAGAATTATACTATCTCAGATCACAGAATCAACACCCAGGGAGAGGATTGTAAAGAATTAAAAGGCCCATGGTCTAGAATTACAGGGACAATGTTAAGTATAAAGAACAGCAAGCAAAGTCTTGTTGACAGATATTTAAAAGATCAATTTTTAGGCAAAAGAGGCAAAGGACCATTACACAAACCAAGATGCAAAAAATGATCCTAGCTTCTATAAAGAAGGAAAGACATTTTTTAAGCGGTGATATCACTAATGATGCTCATTTTAGGGCTCGTCAGAAAAGAATATTATTTATTCAAATCTAAATACAAAAACATCTACGGCTTAAGGTACTTCACAAAGGCATTGTGCACAGAATACAGTATTACAAATACCAAAAAAATTTATTTGATGCAGCGGCAAGAGAGAAAAATTACAAGATAGCCAGCATGACATAGTA
>NW_024877231.1:0-1413 GCF_018340385.1 Cyprinus carpio
ATGATCTGTGGATGATCACAGATGAAAGTTGGATTGGATGCACTTCACCTCCAGGAAGTCTCCCACTCAACTGTCAACAACAATGTGCCAAAAATTAGCTTAAAATGTGTAAAATGATGAAGAAATACAAAGAATATGAAAAGTATAAATTAGTTTTTTTTTTTTTTTTTTTAAGTGTCTTGAGTGCATATTTTTGAGAGTCAAAAACAAGTATTGCATATAATTAAACTGGTCTGTTAGTGTGCTTTGTGTGGCCAAACACGTATCTGCCATTTAAAAAGGCCAAACTAAGGCTTCTGGGGCAGCATTCATGAAAATCTCAAGAGAAAGTAATTTAATGAGAAGAATTTTCAAAGGAATGTTCCAAATCTTAATTTTGTAAAGATGTTCTCAAAAAAAAAAAATAAAATACACATACACAAAGACCATCTTCCTGTGCTTTAATGCAGATTTCTGTACTAATAATAAGTGTGCACTTTTTTTTCATTGTTGATGTTAACTGGTTTATGACAGTGTCCAGTACTTCATACCTTGTCCAGAAGACTGGGCAAGTAGTCCTGGGAGGAGAGCATTCAACTTTTTCTGAACACAAAGGTCATCTAAGAACTTCATATGCTTCTGTAAACAATGTAATTAAATAAATAAATAATGAGCTTTAATCATTCTAACAATACAGTAAAGCCCCAACACCTACATTAGGATGTGTCAATTGAATTTTTTACATGGAATTACTTATACTTTGTAAAACCAAGGTGGATGAACATGTTCTCTATGCTTGGCTTATGGACTGTAACCCTTACCATCACTGCAATAAGTAGGTGTCAGGATCTGGAACTCTTCACCCCCAATTCCTTCTCCAGCCCTTGAGTCATGCTGATCCGCTTGAGAGGAGGAGTGAAGTCTACCTCACAGGCTTGTCCCTCTGGACCATCAGGATGATAAATCACCTTATAACCTCCGGTAATGTGCTTCACCATTCCTGTGATAGCAACCAAGAAACTTCACTTGGTGTTTCTCAGCATCACATAATTTTATAACTGTATACAGATTAAAATTTTAAGTATACAGGAGACTGATGGAAAAAGGAATTGTTGAATAAAATCGCGGCTTTTTGTTTTCCTTCGCTACAAAACCGTTCCTGTCGCTCATATAACTCCAGATTGCACGCCTGGATATAGATGGAGTATTCTGACAATGACTTTCATACCTTTTATTGACCTTGACACTGTTATTATTTACTTGGCAGTCTATGGACAGGCATTAGCCTCCCCCGGTTTTCATACTCAGGTGCTTAAAAAAAAAATTCACAAAGAAACTGCAAAAGTAATCCACATAGAAATCCATATGAATGGATTCGTTTTACAATGTCTTGAACTTTTTGAAGCTTGAAAATGTTTGTTATGCTTCTACCGA
>NW_024877232.1:0-1816 GCF_018340385.1 Cyprinus carpio
TAAGCCAAGCATAGAGAACATGTTTAACCACTTGGTTTTTACAAAGTAAGTAGTTCCATGTAAAGGTGGTGTACATCCTAATGTAGGTGCTGGGGGAGGCTTTTACTGTATTGTTAGAATAATTAAAAGCTCATTATTTATTTAATTATTTTTTGTTGTTTACAGAAACCATAAGTTCTTAGATGACCTTTGTGTTCAGAAAAGAGGATGAATGCTCTCCTCCCTGGACTACTGCCAAGTCTTCTGGACAAGGTATGAAATTACTGGACACTGTAAATAAAACAGTCACACCAGATAAAAAGAGAGGTCACACTTAGTAGTAAGAGGCCTGAAATCTGCATTAAAGCAAACAGAAAAGATGGTCTTTGTGTATGTGTATTGTATTTTTTTTTTTGAGAACTTATCTTTACAAAAATTAAAGATTTGGAACATTCCTTTGAAAATTCTTCTCATTAAATTACTTTCTCTTGAGATTTTCATGAATGCTGCCCCAGAAGCCTTACTTGTTTTTGACTCTCAAAAATATGCACTCAAGACACTTTAAAAAAAAAAAAAAAAAAAAAAATTTATACTTTTCATATTCTTTGTGTTCTTCATACGTACACACATTTTAAGAAACTAATTTTGGCACATTATTGTTGACAGTTAGTGGGAGACTTCCTGGAGGTGAAGTGCATCAATCCAACTTTCATCTGTGATCATCCACAGATCATGAGTCCTCTAGCAAAATGGTATGTGCTTAACTTCCAGTTATGACTTTTCACTTTACTTAGTGTATGTTTTGAATCACAAATGTGACCATGGACCTGAAACCAGTCTTAAGTGTCAATTTTTTCAAAATTGCAGGATTTATAAATCATCCTGAAAGCTGAATAAATAAACTTTCCATTGATGTATGGTTTATTAGGATCGGATAATATTTGGCTGAGATACAACTATTTGAACATCTGGAATCTGAGGGTGTAAAAAAAATCTCAAATACTAGAGAGGAAAATCCACCTTTGAAGTTTTCCAAATAAATTCTTAGCAATGCATATTACTAATCAAAAAATTAAGTTTTGAGATATCTACGGTAGGGTAAATTACACAAAAATATCTTCATGGAACATGATCTTTACTTAATATCCTAATGATTTTGGAAAAAAGAAAAAATGATAATCTTGACCCATACAATGTTTTTTTTTTTTTGGCTATTGCTACAAATATACTTAGCGACTTAAGACTGGTTTAGGTGGTCCAGGGTCACAAATGATCTAAAACATTCAGCTGATGCTTATATACTGATGCTGCTCTCCACCCCCAGGCACAGATCCCAGAAAGGTCTAACTGAGTTTCATTTGAACTGTTTGTGATGAAGAAGGAGATCTGCAACGCCACTGAGTTGAACGATCCCATCAGACAACTAGAACTGTTTGAGCAGCAGGCTAAGGTGAAGATAAACTACTGAATACATAATTTCTGTTTATCTTGCACATAAATTGTTGTTTCTTTTTAGGGACTACTTGGTTTTCAAATGTTGTCCAAAGAAAAACTATACACATTAGTACAGAAATATATTGCATCCAAAAGCTGAAAGAATGAAGACTTATACATTATTACAAAAAATTATATTATAAATAAATCCTATTCTTTTGAACTTTTCTGTTCGTCATAGAATCCTTGAAAAGAAAAATGCATCAGTTTCCACAAAGCAGAAAAAACGGTTTTAAGTATTTATAATAAGAAATCATGTTGATGATTTCATGGAAAGATCATGTGACAATGCAGACCAGAATAAT
The DNA here is from genome assembly GCF_018340385.1 of Cyprinus carpio. NCBI lineage: Eukaryota > Metazoa > Chordata > Actinopteri > Cypriniformes > Cyprinidae > Cyprinus > Cyprinus carpio. The sequence goes on from NW_024877232.1 coordinate 1,779, forward strand.
GATGCTGAAAATTCACAGGAATAAATTATATTATAAAA
>NW_024877233.1:0-1983 GCF_018340385.1 Cyprinus carpio
AGGATAGACTCCAGACACAGACAGGTTAGAATCAAACAGATGAGTTTATTGTACAGATGTGGTAAATGGCAATGGCAGGTATGTAACTGAGGTGAGCAAGGATATTGATGGATGAACTTTCCAGTTACCAGGTCATGTAGAGCGTTGGATGGATGGAAGGTTTGCGGAGGAGCTTGTGTTGGATTGGAAAGCCAGTAGGTAATGGTCGGAACCAAACAGGAACACTGGAGGGAGAGAGATTGAGTATGATGGATAATAGTTCAGTAAGTGCTAGTATGAGCAATGAGTCTTTCCACAATGGAGACCAGACAAGTTTTAGTGTGCTCGTTCCTTTGAATGTGGTGCTGGTGATTAGTGGATGACGGTCAGGTGCGGCTGATCAGAACTCAGGATTGGATCATGGTGAGTGGAGAGAGCCTAATAACTACACATTAATGTAGAAAGTAATATTTTCAGTAAAGCTGCTTTGCAACGATTGGACATGAAAAGCCTATCAAATGAACTTGAATTGAATGTTAAATTAACACAACAGTGTCATTACTCCTGACTTGAGCTGCTGAAGATGCTTGATTTGATTGTGGAAGGGAATGTGCCCCAATCTACTAGACGTCTATGTTGTGCAATCATTTGTACAGCTTCACAAAGAACTGAGTATAAGTTTTTTTTTTTTAATGAATCTTTGCAATCACCTTTCATAAAAGTGATTGTAATTAAGTCTGCAGCTAAAGTTTACAGTCCCATAAGAGTGGCTTGTTGCCTCATTAAAGTGCGAGGCGGGGTTAGCAAAGCTTCATTAGCATTTAAAGGAACATGCACCAAAACGGCTCACTGTGACAGACATGTTTTGACAGGTAAAATTGTGTGTGTTACCTACAAGAGAATTTAACAAGTATGTTAGTTTTTTTAGACTAATGAGTCTTTGCAAAAACAATAATGTGTTGTTATTAAGTTCTGCAGCTAAAATTTACAGTCCCATAAGAGTGGCTTGTTGCCTCATTAAAGTGAGAGGCGGGGTTAGCAAAGTTCATTAGCATTTAAAGGAACATGCACCAAAACGGCTCACTGTGAACAGAGGCTGTTATTTTTTGACAGGAGTAAAATTGTGTTGTTTTACACTACAAATGAGAGAATTTTACTAGCAAAGTATGTTAAGACTTTTTTATTAAGAACCTAATGAGTCATATCAACAAATGTGAGTCTCAAGGTATCCTTGTGTGCAAAACACTTTCCACACTGATAGCAGGTTCAGTTCAGTTCATCTTTTTTTTATTTCCCTGAAATGAATTTGGTTGCAGCAATCAAATATTTCACATAAACAACAAAAACACAATACAAATCCACAATCCATTTAATTCCTAATAAGTTCTTACCTTGAATTTTAAAACTTAACAGCTTAGGGGATAAATGAATGTCTAAACCAATTTGTTTTACAAAAAGGGGGGTTCTATAATGAGTACAGAAGAGAGAAGGTGAAACTCATGATACATAGGAGTGCAGGAATCATCTAACAAAATGCTCTTGGGCTTTACCCCAAAACTTGTCTATTATATAACTGGACCATAGTCATCTGCTTCCTCCCGTTATTTTTACTTCCCTGGTTTTACAATCCCTCTCAAGACAATTTTGTTTTTCACATTTAGAGAATTAAACCAGCACAGCAGTGAAAAGATAAATAACTCAATATAGGTCTGCAGAACATGCACATCAATGTTTTTTCACATCAAATGACCTTTTTAGCTCAGAAGCAATACAATCTTGCTGCTCTCTGCACAAAAAAAAACCTCAGTATTGAGAGAAAAATTAAGGCCTTGTTATCCAAAACAGTGCCCAAATACTGTTAAACACTCTCAATACCTACTTTATTAATGCTTGTTTGCTTATACTTACTAGATTTCCTAGAGTTAAACCAATAGTCATCTCGTAGTTTTAAAAACAAACATTAAAGGCACACATGTAAGATTTTTTTAAATTAAAATATCCATG
>NW_024877234.1:0-2051 GCF_018340385.1 Cyprinus carpio
AAAAAGTCTCTAACATACTTTGGTTAAAATTTCTCATTTGTAGTGTAAAACAACACAATTTTACCCTGTCAAAAACAGTTCTGTTCACAGTGAGCCTTTTGGTGCATGTTCCTTTAAATGCTAATGAACTTTGCTAACCCCGCCTCTCACTTTAATGAGGCAACAAGCCACTCTTATGGGACTGTAAACTTTAGCTGCAGAACTTAATAACAATCACATTATTAGGAAAGGTGATTTGCAAAGATTCATTAAAAAAAAAAAAACTTATACTCAGTTCTGTTGGTGAAGCTGGATTACAAATGATTTGCACAAACATAGACGGATCTAGGTAGATTGGGGGCACATTCCCTTCAAAAACAAAATCAAGCCATCTTCAGCAGCTCAGATGTCAGGAGTAAATGGCGACTGTTGTCATTAATTTTACATTCAATTTCAAGTTTATTTGTATGGCGCTTTTCATGATACCAATCGTTTGCAAAAAGCAGCACAGAAAATATTACATTTCTGTATTATATATAGGTGTATGTTATTAGGCTCTCCCACTTTCACCAATGATCCCAATCACTGGAGTTCTGATAAAACACCTGGCCGTCATCCACTAATCACCAGCACCACAGTTAAAGGGAACCCGGGCACTGGCTTGTCTGGTCTCCCATTGTGGAAAGGACTCATTGCTCATATAGCAACTTACTGAACTATTATTCCAAGTCTCTCAATCTCCTTCGTCTCCCTCCTATGAGTGATGTTCCGCAATAACGTGTTCCGACAACCATTACCTACTGGCTTTCCAATTCCAACACAAGCTCCTCCGCAAACCTTCCATCATCCAACGCTCTACATGACCTGGTAACTGAAAGTTCATCCATCAATATCCTTGCTCACCTCAGTTACATACCTGCCATTGCCATTTACCACATCTGTATTGTTTAAACTCATCTGTTTGATTCTAACCTGTCTGTGTCTGGAGTCTATCCATTACAGAAGACCAGACCTTTACCATCATGAATCAAACAGAGATGGATCCATTCCAGGAGCTGGTGGATTCCTCTTCATCGTGTCACTCACACCCCCTGTCACCCATTGCACCGGCTTCCCGAATCTGTTTCCTACCAGCCTCTTCTTCCACCTGGACCCGATTTATGCTGCCAGTCCCATGGTCAATCCGGTGCCCTACTCTGGTTCAGCGGATGCTTGCAGTGATTCCTCCTGCAGTGTTCCCCTTGCCCTGGAGATGGAACAACTGCATCGTTTCCCCTTACAGAGAGAGGGGCTAAAAAAATTTCCTTTATTCTGTCCTTGCTAACAGGTCGAGCACTCCAGTGGGGCATAGTCATTATGGCAGCAAAAAATGGACCGGTCACCAAATTCCTGAATGCCTTTATCACCCACTCCCTCCTGGAAGTGTTTGGTGGAAATTCAGTAGGAGTATGCTTCTAGTGGGTGAGAAATTATACTATTTAAAAAAACAGGAAAAACCTCTGTGCAGGACTATGCTCTATGTTTCGCACTCTAGCAGCCTCGAGTGGCTGGCGGGCCCCTGTAAGTGGCGACCCTATCGCCAAGGATTAGAGCCCTCTCTGCAGTTGCATCTGGCTGCCAGCCGATGACACCATGGGGCTGGAGTGTTTAATTCAACTCTCCATCCGAGATGGCAATCCGACAGCACTGGAGGAAAATCAATGCACCAAAAATCTACCTGTTCCAATTCGCCGCCCTTAGCCAGGGAACAGCCCTCCGGAACCCAACACGAGCCCGTACAGAGTCGACAACACGCACCACTTCTGTCTAGGCCCGACGTCAATGCCAGCTGACCCAGGATTATGTCTTATACTGCGGCCAGGGGGGGACATGTCATACAGATTATGTCCCCATCCAGGTCTACGACCAGCGGTGAGTGTGGTTTCCTGGAGTCCCCAGTCAGTGTGTACATCCTCTAACCACTGCTGTGCAGCTCTACCTCTCAAGATTTTGTTTCAGTTTATGCCCTCCTTGATTCTGGGTCGGCTGGAAACTTCATCTCTGCCCGACTTATGTAACCAGCTCCAGCTCAA
>NW_024877235.1:0-1080 GCF_018340385.1 Cyprinus carpio
GATCATAAAGCTAGTAACTCACTGAAATCTGTTTTTGTTGCATTGCAAAACATTTTAAATTTAAGATGTTATCAACATCTTTAATGTAAGGCAAGCTTTAGTCTTAAAAGTGCTTCAACAAACTTTCTATATCAGAAAAAAATGTTTTTTTTTAGCACTTGTGGGCTTTCCTTCTGTTCATTTGCTTAGTTGCACCAACAGAGTGTTACCGTTCACAGATCGCTAAACTAAGCGTCTTATGCGTAGAAGCTCTAACATAAGATCATGATCATAAAAGTAGCAACTCACTGAAATCTGTTTGTCTTCATTGCAAATACATTTCATTTCAAGATGTTAGAAACATCATTAAGGTGGGCAAACTTTAGTCTTAAAGGTGCATAAACCAACTTTCTATTTCAGATAAAGTAGGTTTTTCAGCACTTGTGGGCTTTCCTTCTGTTCATTTGCTTAGTTGCACTTACAGAGTGTTACTGTTCCCCAGAATGGCTAAACTAAGTGTCCTAATGCTCCAGAAGCTCTAACATATATTTGGTAAGCTTAAAAATTCTAACACATTAAAATATGTATATCGGCATTTACGTTTAAAGTGCTATAAACCAACTGTCTATATCAGAGGGGAAAAATGGCTTTTTTCTTGTGGGCTTTCTTTTTGTTTATTTGCTTAGTTGCACTAAAAGTGTTACTGTTCACAGAAACGCTAACAGCGTCTTATGCTGAGATGTTCAAAATAATTCATGATCATAAACTAGTAACTCCCGAAAACTGTTTTTTGCATTGCAAAAACATTTCAAATTTTTTAGAAACATCTTAATGGGCAAGCTTTTGTTTAAAAGGTGCATAAACCAACTTTCTATAACAATAAAGTAGGTTTTCAGCACTTGGGCTTTCCTTCTGTTCATTTGCTTAGTTGCACTAACAGAGTGTTACGGGTTTCCCCGAAGCGCTAGACCGAGCGTCTTATGCTGAATGTCCAAATATAAGTTTATGATCATTTAAGGGTAGTAAAGTTCTGAAATCTGTTTTTGTGACATTGCAAAAAAATTTTAAGATGTTAAGAAACATCATTAAGGGGGGGGGAAG
>NW_024877236.1:0-1221 GCF_018340385.1 Cyprinus carpio
GTTATGAAGAGGATCAGATGAATCTGCATAGTCCTTCTTTTGCCATGAAAATTAACTTAATCCCAAAAACCTTCCACTGCATTTTCATTGCTGTCATTAAAGGACCTGCTGAGATCATTTCAGTAATCATCTTGTTAACTCAGGTGAGAATGTTGACGAGCACAAGGCTGAGATCATTATGTCAGGCTGATTGGGTTAGAAATGGCAGACTTGACATGTTAAAAGGAGGGTGATGCTTGAAATCATTGTTCTTCCATTGTTAACCATGGTGACCTGTAAAGAAACGCTGCAGCCATCATTGCGCTGTATAAAAATGGCTTCTACAGGCAAGGATATTGTGGCTACTAAGATTGCACCTAAATCAACAATTTAGAGGTTCATCAAGAACTTCAAGGAAAAGAGGTTCAGATCGCCTCCTAAAGAGGATTCAAAGAAGGCCTAGGGCCACCAAGCAAGTCAAGGAAGCAGCAGCCAGGATCATCTCCCAAAAGAGGATTCAGCTGTATGGATCGGAGTGCCACAGTGCAGAGCTTGCCTCAGGAAATGGCAGCAGGCAGGTGTGAGCGATTGAAGCATGCGCACAGTGAGGTGTCTGGAAGATGGGCAGTCAAGAAGCGGGCAGCAAAGCCACTTCTCCAAAAAACATCAGGGACAGATTGATTCTCTGCAGAAAGTATAGTGAATGGACTGCTGAGGACTGGGGCAAAGTCATATTCTCCGATGAAGCCCCTTTCCGATTGTTTGGGGCATCTGGAAAAGGCTTGTCCGGAGAAGAAAAAGGTGAGCGCTACCATCAGTCCTGTGTCATGCCAACAGTAAAAGCATCCTGACACCATTCATGTGTGGGGTTGCTTCTCATCCAAGGGAGTGGGCTCTACCTACACAATTCTGCCCAAAAACACAGCCATGAATAAAGAATGGTACCAAAACACCCTCCAACAGCAACTTCTTCCAACAACCCAACAACAGTTTGGTGAAGAACAATGCATTTTCCAGCACGATGGAGCACCGTGCCATAAGGCAAAAGTGATAACTAAGTGGCTCGGGGACCAGAATGTTGAAATTTTGGGTCCATGGCCTGAAACTCCCAGATCTTAATCCCATTGAGAACTTGTGGTCAATCCTCAAGAGGCGGTGGACAAACAAAACCCACTATGTGTTTACCATATGGGACATAGTGCATTTAAAATGCAGAATGTGTTTTGAGAATGAGAATGTGTT
>NW_024877237.1:0-1834 GCF_018340385.1 Cyprinus carpio
CTTTTTGAATAGAAATGCACTGAATCTGTTCCAAATTGTAAAGCTAACTAGACTTTATCATAAAACAATAATTTCTCTAGTGAGGACCAGGAAAATGGTCCTCACAATGTCTGTATTTTAATTCTACTATAGTAGTCGGTAGACATTTGGTCCTTACTCACTCGCACTCTCACTCTCTTGTATTTTCTTTTTTAGCCTGAATAAACATGGTGAGTACTCCATGAGGCCAAGGCATGCAAGCCGTACCCACATCCTGACGCTGGGAAATGATCAGAGTGCATTTCGGCCTTCGCATAATAGCTGGACAGGCCCTGGAACTAGAAACACTGCTTCAGGCCATTGATGTCGCTTCAAGGCATTCTTTGTCTTGCATCATACCAAGATGAACATGGTGGAATTCATACAGAATGTGATATATGAAATCCAAGGAAGGGAGTCTAAAATTAAGTTTATTAAAACTAGAATACTTGCTTGCAAGTAGAGATAATGGCTCTTAAAAGCAGCATTTAGAATTCGAACTTATTAACTATAGAGCTGCTGACTTCGGCCTGTGGAATGTCTGAAGCCAGTTCAATCAAAATTGTTGTTTTGCTCTTGAATGTTTTTCCAACTGAGTGAACTGCACCCAACGTTCCAATTATATTAAGTCATATTACTGTAATAAATTTTTTCAAAGATTCCATTGTTTTTGTATTGTTTGTTTATTGCATAATATATGGCTAAATCTAGCATGTATTCTGTCTCTAGGTTTGTAGTTTCACAGTTTTATATGGGGTAGTCTATTGCAATTTATTTTGTTAAATTTTACTGTAATGTGTTAGACTTAATCTGGCATATGGGTTAATTTTACCCATCTTAATATGTAGTTAAATCAACCCATAAATTGTAATTAATTTGACCCAGCATTTTGGGTATAATATTTAACAAATATGTAGTTAACCAACCCATAATTGTAATTAATTTGACCTAGCATTTTGGGTATAATATTTAACAAATATGTAGTTAAATCAACCCATAATTGTAATTAATTTGACCCATTTTAGGTATAATATTTAACAAATATGTAGTTAAATCGACTCCATAATTGTATTTAATTTATTTAGCATTTGGGTATAATATTTAACAAATATGTAGATTAAATCAACCCATAATTGTATTTAATTTGGACCCAGCATTTGGGTATAATATTTAACTCATCTGTTGGGTTAAAATGACCAACCCATCTTCCTGGGTTAAATTAACTACTGCTGGTCTGGTGCAATAGTGTTGATCTGAAGCGGTTGGGTTCTCCTAAAACAACCCAAGTTGGGTTATTTTTAACCCATCATTTTTCTGTGTGTGGGTAGAACCAGATTTTTTCTCATTTTGGCATTTGGAAAAATGAGTTAATTGTTGGAAGTTATTATCCATGACATTATCTATGAATGCTGATACAGTTAACATGATACTGAACATAGTCAAATGATTTGGTAGATTTAAATACTATAAGTATCTAACCCAATTAACTTTTAAAACAAAACGGTTATAAATCATTAACAAACATTATATAATGCTTAATACAGATAATAAGTTAATATATATTCAAAGAGTTAGAAACGTGAGATAATGTGCTTGTTAATTATTGCTGATAAACTTACTAAACATTACCTAATGATTAACATATGATTATTTAATGTAAATTGAAATGCTTACACATGTCAGTTAACTTTCAGTTCATATGATCTTCATTTGTTGTTCTTTGTCTGTTGTGTGGACCTCTATTTACACATCTCAACAAATAATCTATTCATTATTTGTTCATGTTTTTGCAGTACCCAATCTACAGTGAAAACTA
>NW_024877238.1:0-1802 GCF_018340385.1 Cyprinus carpio
TGAACATACAACAATTGTGTTACCACATAAATGCAATATCAAAAATAAAATTACATGTGTTCGAAAGGAGCGGGCTGAAGCAAAAAGCTTGTTATTTTCCCACCCCTTATATAACCATACAAAATTCCATCTTATGAATTATCCCACCACATACAACAATCCTTATTGCACAACAACCATTAAACAAATACATTAAATAAATAAAAATTACAAAAAATATCTTATAATCAATCTTTTAACCCACCCTTCATTATTCTTGTTCCACCTCATAACCTTTAGTAACTCAATTTTTATACACAACTTTTAAAACTGTTTAAAGAGTTTGTACAGTATTTTTAACACCTCTGTTGCTTATTCCACAACCTCACCCACATATAGTGATGCACATACTTTCAAGTAATTCTTATATTGAGCTTTTTAAAAAGTTTTAATTCATCTCTCAAAGTATACCCACCCTGCCTCTCCATAAGCATTTTTTGTATATTTCCCGGAAGCGCTCATTATTTCTTGCTTTAAACATGGCTTGTACGTCTTAGAAATTTAGCCAAAATCAATAAACTTTGGGCATATGATTTTCAGAATGAGTAATTTGTATTTCAAGATATCCTGCATTGTTATAATTCTGATTGCTCTCTTTGTAATGTGCATAGCGACTGTAGGTTGGTTTTTTTGTAGGTATTTCCCCAGATTTCCACACACAATAGCCGTAAGGCACTATGAGTGTATTATACAGAATATAGAGTGATTTATTATTCAAAATATATCTTGTTTTATTTTTAATATTGCTATAGTCTCTTTGCCAGTTTTTGCTTCAATGTGTTTTTTATATGTCAAGTTTCCAGCTAATTTTTGTGGTCTAAAAATAACACCAAGAAATTTATTTTAAGTAAACTCTTTTCTATACTAATATTATTAATTTTCAATTCTATTTCAGGTTTAATATAATTTCCAAATAACATAATCTTTGTTTTAGCTATATTTAGTGATAATTTATTTACATCAAACCAGCGTTTTAATTTAATCATTTCATTTTGCTATTTTGCATTCCAAAGCTGCTGTAAGTTATCCCTGAACAAAAAATATTTGTATCATCAGCAAACAAGATAAATTTTAATATATTTGATACTCTACAAATATCATTAATATACATTATGAAGAGTTTTGGGCCAAGGACTCCGATCCCTGAGGTACTCCACAAGTTATATCCATACATACAGATTTTTTGATCACCGATTTCAACAAATTGTTTCCTGATTCTCAAATAGCTACTCACCCAGTTCAATCCAACTCCTCTGATTCCATACCTCTCTAATTTATGTATTAAAAATATCATGATTTATGGTATCAACTGCTTTCTTGGTAAATCTATAAATATTCCTAACACATATTTTTTTTGTATCTATACAATTTTTAGTATCCTCAATTAATTCAATTTAAAAGCTAATTTGTTGATCTGTTTGTCAGTTCATTATTGACTCTCGTCAAGCAATTTGTGTGTTTCAATAAAGGTATCTAATCTTTCTGGTAAACAGTTTTTCTAGGATTTTGGAGAACTGTGGAAGTATAGAGCAGACCTGTAATTCTGTGAGTGCTGTGTTTATCTCCTGGTTAGCATAATGGTATTACTTTCAAGTACTTTCATTTTGGCTATTGGAAATTTACCAGTTGAAAAGAACAAATTAGCAATATGAGTTAATGGTTCTGAAATTTCTTCCAATCACTTTTTACAAAACTCATATCAATATTATTCCAATCCACAGAAGATTTATTTTTGCACTTTCTTACAATGTCTACTATCTCGC
>NW_024877239.1:0-1858 GCF_018340385.1 Cyprinus carpio
ACAGCGTCAAATTAAAACATCATTTGATGTTGATCTGTGTAGTGGATTTTTAGGTTGTGGCATTTAACTAACCCAAAATCAACGTCGAGCCAACGTCTCAAGCCCAGCGTCACGTGGCATCAAATACTGATGTTTTGTCGCCGTCCAGGTATGGCAACCAAAATCCAACATCTAGTGTGAGCGTCATTATGGTAGCGATCAATCAGCGTCAAGTTCTAACATCATTTGATGTTGATCTTAGCCAGGTGGATTTTAGGTTGTGGCATTAACTAACCAAAATCCAGCGTGACCAGCGTCTCAAGCCAGCGTCACATTGACATCAAAAGCGCGTATGATGTTTTGTAGTCCAGATATAGCGAAAAGCCATAATCAAAAGCGTTTTCCTAGACGTCATAATGCTTGTATCCACACAACGTAAAAATTAAAAACATCATTTTGATGTTGATCTGCTTAGTTAGTTTTTAGGTTGTGGCATTAACTAACCAAAATCCAACATCGAGACAACATCTCAAGCCACAGTCAGATGAGACATCAAATACGGATGGTTTGTCGTCAGGTATGGGCAACCAAGATCCCCATCTAGTAGACGTTTAGGGTAACTCCAAATCAACCGTCAATTTATACACATTTGAATTGTTGATCTTTAGTGTAGTTTTTATAGTTTGTGGCATTAACTACCCAAAATCCAAACGTCGAGCCAACGTATCAAGCCAAACTCACATTGACATCAAATACTGATGTTTAGGTCGTCCGACGGCAACCAAAAATCCAATCTTCAAGACGTCATAATGGCAACATCCACACAACGTCAAATTAAAACATCATTTGACTTTGATCTGAGTTAGTTTTAGGTTGTGACATTACTAACCAAAATCCAACGTCAAGCCAACGTCTCAACAGCCAATGGTCATATTACCACAAAATACTGATTTTTTGGAGTCGTCAGGTATGGCAACCAAAATCCGAATGTCTTCAATAAGTCAATAATGCAACGTCCCATCAACGTGACTTATAACTCATTTGACTTTGATCTTTAGTTTGTTTGTAGGTGTGTGACATTAACCAACCGAAACCCAACGCTGAGGCAAACGTCTCAGGCCAGTGCCACTGACATCAAATACTGATGCTTAAATCGCCAGGTATGGCAACCAAAATCCAATGTCTTCAAGACGTCATAATGGCAACGCCCAATCAACGCCAAATTATAACGCCATTTGATCCCTTTTGATCTTTAGTTAGTTTTTAGTTGTGGCATTAACTAAACCAAAATCCAACATCAAGACAACGTCTCAAGTTAACGTCAGACTGACATCAAAACTTATGTTTATCATCAGGTATGGCAACCAAAATCCAATGTCTTCTAGACGTCATAATGGTAACGTTCGAATCAACGGCCAACTTAAAAACATCATTTTGAATGTTGATCTTAAAGTAGTTTAGTTTTTAAGGTTTTAAGCAATAATTAACCAAAATCCAACGGTCCGGAGCCAACGTCTCAGGCCAACGCCACATCAACATCAAATACCGATGTTTAGGAGTCGTCAGTTATGGCAACCAAAATCCAATGTTCTTCAAGACTCTATTATGGTAACGTCCACACAACTGCAATTAAAAAACATCATGTTTATGTTGATCTGTCAGTTTAGTTTTAGGTTGTGGCATTAACTAACCAAAATCACTCGTCGAGCCAACGTCTCAAGCCACGCGCTCACAACTCTCGGACAGCCAAAAGTCGAACCCCTGCCACTGTTGGTCGTCAGGTTTGCCACCAAAAATCCACACCTATTAGGGCACGGTCTTATAAAAACTCATTATGGTAACGTTCCCACTCACCCAACCGTCAAGTTATAACATCATT
>NW_024877240.1:0-1722 GCF_018340385.1 Cyprinus carpio
GGCAACAAGCTGTGAGCGTTGTGTCAAAGTTCAATGCAAATCCAAATGGTTTCACATCTGACTGCAGTGAAGAGAGTTCTACGGTACTTGAAGGGTACACTGAATCTCGCTCTCAAGTATGAGCGGTCAGAGTCTGGAACTTTGGCTCGGTTTCTCAGATGCTGACTGGGCAGGAGACCAGGACGATCGTCGCTCTGGCCAAACCGGAAAATGTGTTCTACTGCGGAGTGAGCGTGAGCTGGCCTCCAGCAGTCAGCAGTCAACTGCTGCTCTTTCTTAAACAGTGTGAGGCTGAGTATGTTGCACTTAGCCGCTGCGCTCAGGAATGTACCTGGCTTAGACTCACTACTGAGTGATCTTTGATCGGGATGTTACTCCTGTGGTCATCCTGGAGGACAACCAAGGAGCCATTGCAATCGCCAAAGAATCCAGTTGATCATTCAAGAACTAAGCACATTGACATTAGCTACCGGTTACATTATCGAATGTGTGCAGAATGGACAAACACAACTGCAATATTGTCCCACAGATGACATGAGGCTGACATCTTAAATGAAGCCATTGGTGAGGCAGAAGTTTAGCAGGTATCTTAGAGGTGAGATTGGACTTTGTTTCGGTACTGAGATTCTGTTTAGTCTGATCTTAAAAAGGGGCTGGGAATGTGTTTAGTGTTAAATATGTTACGGTGTAAACCAGTATAACATAGCATAATTTTTAGTTAATATAATTTACTAAATGGCTTAGTCCTATTGTAAAATTAAATTGGGAGTGTTGTAATATAGTAATTTGCAGTAGGTGTCTCCTGTTGTATTGCCATGTAGTTGTCACTACAGTTCTATTATTCATTCTTCTTCTTTGTTTTTTCTTCTTCAACACAGATTTGGATATAATAAAGAGCTTTTCCTTCCGGTCTGTTTTGTCTGTATTGTCGATGTCGATGCTTTTGGAATCGTATGGGGTAGAAACAGGGGGATTGCCCAGCGTGTTATGAGCGAGAGAATGTAGATCTTCTTTTGAGAGACCTTGGCTAATTGGTATGCCGGCGTCTTCGAGAACTTTAGATATACTTTCCGAAGACCACTGAGCCCATGGAGAAGTCCGGCACTGTATACGCGAACTTCGGCGAGCGGTAATAGGAGATGGCAGGACGAATTCGTCGTCAGAATCAGAATAATCGCAAAGAGATTGCGAGTCTTGATACATGTTTGGTCGGCAACAGTGAAGCGTTCAGCATCTGCAAACTCAGACAAGTAAGCACAGGTCCTTTATACTTCTATTATTAGAACGTGATTGGACAATTGAGAGGTAATAAGTGACGCTAACAATTGAGTCTTCCCGGCAGAACTTATGCTAAAGCTTCCATTTCTTCCACAATTCACACAATATTATTCACTTTTAGCTATTTAACCCAGTCAGGCCATTAATTATCTTAAAAGCTATGATAAATGCTGAAAATAAAGATTAATGTCACCTATTATGAACAGCTAAAGTCTTAATAAGGGCCAGATGAAATATAAGGTTATATCGTATGCAAATGAAGCGTAAAAACTAGGCGGGTCAAACTCTGTCGGGGGAGGATTCACATGTAGCTTGAGTAATTTTATAGTTTTCTTAGATCAGACACCGAATAACTGAAGAAAATGTCTCACATGTTTGTTTTGTTCTGTTTGTACTGGTGGAGTCTTATTCGGTAAGTTATAAATCTATTTTTATGGCCTAATT
>NW_024877241.1:0-1834 GCF_018340385.1 Cyprinus carpio
TACATCTCCCTTTTAAATTTTTTTTTTCTCAGCACATCAGATGCCTCTTTAGTGTTAGCTCCTTTGAATTGTCCAGTTTCTGCCAGCTCCTCCAGGTAACTTGAGAATAAAATAAAAGATCAATCAATAATGCAGAAATTGTCTATTGATTTATAAATGTAATGATTTAAAAAAAAAACAAAAACTGAATACTCTTAAAAATATGCATAAATTTACTAGCCTATAACTCGTTAATATAAACAGGAAAAACTATGTCAATACTATATAGAACAAATTAAAAAATATATATTATCTATGCAGTGTAGACTACACGTATATTAGACTACCTGGCGCTGACAGCCATATTTAACGAAGTTGTTTATTTAACTGATATAATTTGTTGTTTAAAAGAATGAACATGGTTAGGCCAAAAGAATAGCAATAATGCGCTAAAAAAACATGATAGAATATCAAGTACTCCTGCCCTGAGAGCAGCACAAAGTTCAATAAAAATAATAGTAATATGAATATTGAGTACTCCGCCTGAGAGCAGACGTAATACACTAAAAAAAACAGTAATATGAATATTGAGTACTCCTGCCCTGAGAGCAGCACATAGACACTAAAAAACGTAATATGAATATGATACTCTCCGAGAGCATGCATAGTCAAAATATAGTAATATGAATATTGAGTATCCTGCCCTAGAGCAGCTCATAGATCAGTAAAATAATAGTAATATGAATATTGAGTACTCCTGCCCTAAGAGCAGCTCATAGATCAGTAAAAATTACAGTGATATTAATATTGAATACTCCTGCCCTGAGAGCAGCGCATAGTTTAATAGAATAACAGTAATATAAATATTGAGTACTCCTGCCCCGAGAGCAGCACACAGTTCATAAAAAATAACAGTAATTTAATATTGAATACTCCTGCCCTGAGAGCAGCACATAGTTCATAAAAAATAACAGTAATTTAAAATTGAATACTCCCGCCCTGAGAGCAGCACATAGTTCATAAAAAATAACAGTAATTTAAATATTTAGTCTCCCCCTCTGGGGAAACATAGCGCATAGTTCATTAAAAACAAATTATTATAAATATTGGTGCTTCTGAAATTGCTAATGCTAGACTAACTTGACTTTTTGCCGATGAAATATCAGGGATATATGAACAGGTTACTACGGCTCATGCTCGGTTTTGCCTAGTAGTCTTGGTATTAGGAAAACATCAACACTCCAGTTACCTCATAACCAGCTTTGGTGCAATCAACTGATGGAAGTAGTCAGAGTGAAATGCATACTACCTGGTATTTAGTCCATGATTAGATGTTCTGTGTGTATCTTTGTTAGCTAATTGTCTTTTAAAATGTTAGAGATGTTCATTTTTGACTTTCATGAAAATACGTGACGAAGTGCTTACCTTGCAATAAATGCATCCTAAGCGTCAGTAACGTATCTGTCTGAAGTATTTCATCTACACTTTCAAATTTCCTGACTCCGCCTCTGCTTCAATTTCATTGGTTGAATCTGTAAACCAATCATTTTCCTTTCTGCCCTCAGAACATGTTTGAGTAAGTAAAACTCCCATCCTGCGCATAAACGTCGCTTTTCAAAAACACAATCATGTACATACATGCTACTCACATATTATTGTAGCCCAGTTTCTGCTGATTACAGTGTTATTATAAATATGTTATTTTTGCTCCTCTATGACCCACCTTTCTGAAACGCATTGGCAGTGTGGCGATGCCAACGTTAGGGTACACTAACTACGTCAAAAACACATATTATACTGGTGGATTTTTTGTTAGTGTTGAAATCAGTTTTCTATAAACAGTCATAGCACTGTC
>NW_024877242.1:0-1497 GCF_018340385.1 Cyprinus carpio
CAGAAAGATGTGGCAAGAGATGAGATAAAGAAAACAAAGGATCTATTTGTATATTATACACTAGTCAACATTTGAAGAGAGGATCAGCCTTTCATCAAAGTTCTCCTAAAACCTAAAAGCAAAATGTGTTTTTGTCTCAGTACAACTTGAACTTTTCTGATCTACTTAAATGTTGACTGCTGTATATAAACAAGCGGCCATGTAAGAACTGCTTATGGTAATAGAAATGATGATACAGTTATATCTCGATTGAGAATTGGACACTTTCTTAAATCACTCCAGATGACAGGAAAACATGAACCGTCACGTCATCATTGCACACTTCCAGAAACTGTAGAGCATGCTTCTGATTCACTGTAGGGCGTATGAAGGGAAAGACTCAGTTAAAAAGAGGAATAAAATATGTCTGCATTAATTCTGTGACATTTACAGTTCTCATAAAGGTTTACCAGCTCTTATAAATGTCTAGAAAATAACAAGTTATATATCAAATATAAGAAGTTTTTTTTTTTTTTTTTTTTAATAATTTCCCTCCAGTTCTGTCTTCCAAAGTTGATTGTAGAAACAAACAAAATATAACACTTAAGTATGTCTGAGAATCACCGTTTAATTCATTCTGTTAACAGCAGTCAACAACCATTGAGCCATGATTTGTTTCACCAGTTATATACACTTGATGTCTTGTATCTTTTCTAATCAAACGCCAGTGATTTAAAAACAGCTCGTCTCATTTTCCTCAACGCTGAAAGTGAAGCTCTATGGGTGAGACTTCCTCGCTTCATTAGCCGCGCAGGTAAATAACGCAGTAAACAGTAAAACCACGCAGCAAACCAGTGTGTTCTTAAGATAACAGATTAAAATAATAAGATAGACACATCAATTATCAATATCGGGCAGCAAAAACAAACTGTTTTTGCACATTCTCAAAAAATAGCTTGACGCAAGTCAGAGACCGAAGCTAGACCCATAGAATTTACAAATGGCGCACCCATTTTTACGCCAGAAAGATGGATAACATTAACCACTTAATCATGTCAGAGTCGCCAGCAGCAAATTGAGGGGGCGCTGAGGTAATGAAAGGGGTGATGACAGCAAAAAAGTAAAAATAGGTAATAAAAATAAAAATAAAAATAAAACATATATGTGGCCTATTCACGTATTTGTCGAAACGTAAACAAACCTGCTACTACTTCAAAACTATTACAATACAGGGTTCACACAGATATTGTTTTAGTCGCAAGACAGATCAGCAGAAGATTGATTATTATTATTATTATTATTTTTTATTTTTATTTTTTAAGTGCAAGGTCTACAGATGTGTTTTAGAAGCTGAATTTCTTTGAACTTGAGCGCCATGTGAACTTGAGAAGCTGCTATAAAGACCGGAGACGAGAGTGTAGAATTCAAGACGTCGAGTAGAGCATTTACATTGAAATACAAATGGAAAGCGCAGCGTAAATGAAATGTGTTTTGAGGAATGAAAAGCTATTTAGCAAA
>NW_024877243.1:0-9318 GCF_018340385.1 Cyprinus carpio
TCTCAGCAAGTGGCATCTACGCTAATATTAGACTATCTCATTCTTTCCAAAGTCACCGTAGCCACCAATCCAGTCTGTATCCCGATCAGATGGTGGATCATCACCTAGAGACACCCCGGACAGCCCTGGAATGTCAGCGGAACCAAGACAACTTAGATGAGCCAGCCAGAGAAAGATCCCCTCTGAAGACCCCTTGTCACCCCTGGATACAACCACGGGAACAGACCCACAGGAACCAGGACTCAGTCCTTTGCACAATCTGGACCTGTCTTGCAGCCTGCAAATTAAACTGCTGGATTCATCTGGCCAGAGAAGAACGATGGAGCTTTCGTTCCTCTGAAACATGATTTTTCTGTTTAATATACTGTAAAGCTACGTTGACACAATGTAAATACAGTGAACTGGACTTTACTTTGACTCAGGTGAGTTGAACCTGTAACACCTGGTTCATTTTATGTTTTTCCTTGACTTCTGCTTCATTGTCCACGATGTAATTGTGAACAGTAGTAATATTTGTAAATGTTTGGTTGCAAACTTTTTGTTTAACTTTATAAGTCTTTTTTTTTTTAAAGTTCATTAAACAAATGGTTAAAAATAAAATTTTCAGTTGTATTAGCAATTGTATGTTTGACAACTGGAGCAACTTTAATGGGATAGTTCACCCAAAAATGGACAGTTGCAATGTTAATTTATTTGACCCCTCAGGCCATCCCAGATGTTTCAGTGACTTTTTTGTTTTTCTTCAGTAGAACAGTAAAGCAGATTTCTTTATCAGACACGGGTGAATCCCTGGCTTATTCATACATTGCCCGTCTGTGGCTGCTGGTTTTTTTATTGTTTAGCTTTCACAAGGCGTCAATGTGTCCTCAGGAGCCTTTTGGTCAATTTGGTCTTGTTTGTATGATGTTTTGGTGACTCTCAAAAGCCGGCAGCCAGAGACGCGGCAGTTTTACTTAATTGCAATGTTTTCAAAGACAATGTTTTTTCACCTAAACATTTCCTTTTACTGTTCAAAGTGAGAAAAAGTTATCTACGTCGTTGGGTGGCTTAAGGGGAGTGTCAATTACTATCCCGTTTAAGCCTGCATGTTTAGTCTGATGACAAATTTTATAAATGCAGTTTTGGTATTAAATAAAGCTATTATGTTGTTATAATGTTTGTGTTTTAGTGATTGAGTAGACACCTAGGTAACTAATTTTCTTAAACTCACTATAAAATTAATAATTAGTTCCACAGCTTTTCTTATGATGCCCAAATAATACATCTTAGTTGAGGTAATCATATGAAAACACATGAGGAAATCGTTAAATTGTAATTGTAACAATTTGCTATAGTTTTCTGAATGGTTGACCATTTCAAAATTTTTAGTTGACTGGACTATAACTAGTTCGGTAAAGGTTAGCCAACTAAAAAATATAACATTCAGGCAACAATATTTTGAAGACAGAAATTGACTGAACGTAAAATTTCTGTGGAACTTGTTACTAAGATGAAGAATTAGTTTGAATAGTGTGCTTGAAAATTTTTTTACAGGTGTAATTCCAACTATTTACTGATCGCAATTTTAAGAGAATCACTTAATAGCCACCGAATGGTGTCATCGCTAAATTCAGATGCACTGTTGTAAGAAATATTATTCACGAAGCAGTCTGCAAATTAACACAGTTGGTATTGCTAATATAGCAGAGGTGAGCGCAGAAAAGTACTTTAGGTGCAATGTAATTTTAGTGATAAAGCGCATGGAGTAGGTATAACAGCAATTTCTAAGTACTTTCAGGGCGTTATAAACATTTGAGCCCCGTTCAGACTGGGCGTGGGGGTAGGGATGTAGTTGCCACAATCTATAGTGATTCTTCTCAATGTTCCCCCGACACCAGGCTACCGTTTTAAAATCATTGACATACTTATGCTTCAATGTTCCCCTGTCAGCAGTATCCCACCGGGATCTCACTTGTATCTCTTCCTCTGAGATACTGTGTATAGGACCGACCCGGGCCATCTCCCGAATGCCGAAAAGCCATTTGGATGCGACGCCAGTTACTCGCTGGTTGGGTACCGAGATTTTTTAACATTCATCTTGAGAATACCAATGCTGAGCATTAGGACTTGCCGTTTTCCTAACTGATTAAACAAGGTTGGCGTCACACGAACATGTCACCGGGCCCAATCATCGTTTTTACTCGCTCACGCTAGCTGATGTAATTATATATCGCCATGGAATCGATGAGTTACTGAACACTAGTGATATCGTATCTTTCGAAGTGATGATGTATACTGACCATTTTCATTTGGTAACGTGCATTTTGCGTATTGATGAATAATAACTATATAGCTTCGCGTTATTACGGTCCGAGGTCAGAACTATTGTTCCAGCCACCAAAGACAGACTCGCAAATAACCTGCCCTGATTTATCTCAACTGCTCTGTGTACCCATAAATACAAACTAGACAACTGTAAGACTGGCAACATGGGCACCATCTTCTCTAAATACATTAGAAGCTGTTGCCCCATCAAATTGTGAAACGGTTAGAGAAAACGTACTGTGCCATGGTACAACAGTAATACCCACGCTCTCAAGAAAGAAACTCGTAGTCTTGAGCGCAAATGGAGAAAAACTAACTTGGAAGTTTTAGAATTGCGTGGAAAAACAGTATGTCCAGCTATAGACAGGCTCTAAAAACGAGCCAGGCCGAGCATATCCACAAACTCATAGAAAAACAACCAAAACAATCCAAGGTTACTTATTTAGCACAGTGGCTAGATTAACAAATAACCAGACGCCACCCGATCTAAATATTCCCTCACAGTTAAATAGTAATGACTTTATGAATTTCTTCACTGATATAAAATAGATAACATCAGAAATACAATAACAAATGTAGATTCTACAGCGATCTAAGACTTTAGTTTATCTATCGCACCCAAAGATAAACTGCAGTGCTTTACAACTATAGGACAGGAAGAGCTAAATAAACTTATCACTGCATCTAAAACCAACAACATGTTTATTAGATCCTGTACCCACTAAATTACTGAAAGAGTGTTTACCTGTAGCAGAAAAAATCCGCTTCTCAATATTATTAACTCGTCGTTATCTTAGGTCACGTCCCAAAACCATTCAAGCTGGCGGTTTATTAAGCCTCTTATTAGAAAGAAACCACAACTAGATCCTAGTGAACTGGCAAATTACGACCCATTTCAAATCTGTTCTTCCATTTATGTCTAAAATTTTAGAAAAAAGTTGTGTCTGCTCAATTGTGCTGCCTACCCTGCCAAAAAAAAAAATGATCTCTATGAAGAAGTTCAGTCCGGGTTTCAGGCCCCATCATAGCACAGAAACTGCACTTGTTAAATTTACAAATGACTTGCTTCTTGCATCAGACCAAGGCTGCATCATCATCATTGCTAATTTACTTGATCTTAGTGCTGGGCGTTGCGTTCGACACCATAGATGCCACGACATACTCATAGATAGATTTACAAACCTATACAGTATCCAAAGGGCAGGCTTTAAGATGGTTTAGATCCTACCTGTCCGTATCGCTACCCACTCTTGTTTATCTAAAATGTGGGAGTCATCTTCATTTATCACCAGTAAAATATGGAGTGCCACAAGGATCTGTCCTAGGTCCTCTGCTTGTATTTTCAATATACATGTTTGCCCCTTGGTAATATCATTAAGAAAATACGGGATAGTTTCCATGTTATGCTGAATGTGAACTATAGGTCAACTTCTAATATCTCAACAAGACCAGGGTGATGAAACTTCAAAACTATCTAAGCTAACAGAGTGTTTTAATTAAATGTAAAAGATTTGGATGACCAATAATTTTCTCAAAAAAAACTAGTTAGTATTCAGATAATACAGAGATTTACTTTATTGGGACCACAGAAAACTTACACAGAATCTCGTAGATTACATTTGCAACTAGACGATGATGTTACTGTTACTTCCTCTACTGTCCCAAAATCTGGGTGTTTATATTAGACAGTAACTTGTCTTTTGAAAAATCATATTTCCCATGTTACAAAAACAGCATTCTTCCATCTTAGAACATTGCCAAGCCTACGAACATGTTTACCTGTTCCTGATGCAGAAAAGCTAGTTCATGGCATTCATGACCTCTAGACTGGACTATTGTAATGCACGCTAGGTGGTTGTCCTGCATCCTCAATAAACAAGCTACAGGTAGTCCAAAATGCAGCGTGCTAGAGTCCTTACCAGGTCAAGTGAAAATATGATCATATTACCCCAAAACTACAGTCTCTGCAACTGGCTACCTATTAAGTTCCGTATCAGGTTACAAAATATTATTACTTACTTATAAGGCCTTAATGGCTTAAAGGCTCCTGCGTACCTAACTAGTCTTCTACCACTGCTACAACCCATCACTGCCTCCCTAAGGTCACAAACGCTTGGACTTTTGATAGTACCTAGATAGCAAAGTCCACTAAAGAGGTAGAGCTTTTTCACATTGGGCTCGCCAATCGGGAATAGCCTTCCTGGATAATGTTCGGGGTTTTCGACACACTTCCCCTCGGTTTTAATCTAGATTAAAAACACACCTTTTTTGCCAAAGCATTCAAATAAAATTCATCTTATATTTTGACTCAGTTATATCTGATCAAATGCACATTATTATGCGTTTAGCGTGGGTTAAACTATTCATTTTACTTGGATGGAAACAGCAGCTACGCGGATTATGTCTCTATTTGTTTCTTTTCTCTGTTTTGCCACGGGCTTTACATCCTGGCTAAACTAGATTTACACAAGCTCCAGTCTGTATCCAAACACCTGAAAGAGAGTGATGCCAACCCCTCAGAGGACCTCATATGATGCTAACCCAAGACAACATCAGACCTAACCACATTTTGCTATAAGTTTATTGCATAATTGCTTGTTTAATATTGTTAATCGGTCGTTTGTTTACGTCTTTTAGTGTTTTTCCTTTTTCTGAACATTCTGCCGTATACACTAACCTGAAAGTCACCACTGATAAGCTACTACTAAATATTGTAAGAAACGTAATTTTCTGTAAAGTTCTTTGCAATGATTTGTATCGTAAAATCGCTATACAAATAAACTTGAATTGTAATTGAATTTGAATGGAGTGTAGCGCATTATCCATAGAATTTCAGATTGCGATTATTAATCAACTTCGTAATAGCAGTATGGCATAGCAATCAAAATTATGCGTTTATTTGTGGCAGCAGTAGGTAGACCTATAGGTGCTGGAAGTTACGTGAATAAAAATGGATGGTATATGAATGTTCAAGCGGATAGGCCATCATTGCTTTTGTTTATTTAAAAGGGGCTTACCGCAATTCTAAGTACCTTTGTGCACCTGTACAGCAAGTACGCATTCAGATTGCATGTAGAGATTTACAACAGCAGCATGCATAGCAAATTCACATGGCAATGTAGAAAAGATATTAGTAGCCCGGAAGTCAATTGTTGTTGCCAATATAGCAGCGGCCAGCAGAGAGTCCTAAGTTGCTTGAAATTTTAGTGATAATGCAATGAGTAAGTAACTCTTAAAGTTAAATAGCATTTTTATTTCTTTGTTTACTTTAACAGGGTTTAATTTAGATTTTGTGAATCTTTCAACGCGAAATGACTTATTTGATTGCGTTGTTTGTTACTTAAAGCACTAAAGCAATCTAAGTCTTTTGTGCAGATGTGTCAGCCATATGCATAGCTATTCAGTCGCTAGTTTAGTTGAATTTACTGTCATCAGCATGCATAGCAACATGCAGAGCAATGTTACAACTATTTGCAGCCGTCTGCATGGCATGCCAAATTTATTATGTTACTAACATAGCACGCCCAGAAAGTAGGTACTTATTTGCATGAAATTAAGTGATAACCTTTTTGTTTTATCAGTCTATGCTATGGTGAAATGAATGAGCCTAATTACTCTTAAAGTGGAAATGCATTTTAATTATGTTTCCCTATTAACCGGCTCACAGTATATTTTTGAACTCCTTTAAAAACTGAATAGACCATAATGTGAATTGTGTTTTGCTATTTTAATAAAGGGTATAGCAATTGTAAAGTAGCTACGTTCCGCAACTGAGCAGCAGTAGTAGCTTATGTAGATCACACGTTTGGTGAATTTTAATACCACAGCTCGCATAGCCAATTCATTCAATGTTAGAAATATTGCCAGCAGTCTGCATGCATGCAATCATTGTTGCTAAATAGGCACCGGCAGATTAAGTACATTTAATTGCATGAAAGTTTCAGTGATAAGATATGCTTGGTGTTAGTGAACCTTAAATTCCTACTACAACATTGTGAATATCATTAACAGCAACACATGTAACTTTCCAGTATTTGAAAATTTAGTGAATATTATCTACAGCAGCAGCAAAGTTTTGTTTGCATTGGCCGATCGCGCTGCCTACCTCTATTGTATTTTGTCATTTGTGCCACTCTCCGTTTGTCTCGTGACACCATGTTAGCGTAAAATAGGCTTGCACCTAGCTACTTATATGCCCTCGCGTTCAGTTTCTTTTGTGCAGTAGTCGCACAGCTGTCATAGGGAATCATCATCAGATTTTTCCCAGCAGCACATGCACAGCATTTCTATGTTGCAAATTTTTAATTCAGACCAATAATATAAAGAAGGACAACTCGAGGCAGCGTTATTTATCATCATGCCATGGAGGGCAAAGCTGTGAACAGGCTGTGCGGTCAGCTGTCAAATCACTCCAATCACAACCTCTCTCCTCTTAGCATACGGGACATATATAACGTGCACTAGCGGCTCGGTAATATGCTCAAAAACGGCTCGCAACATTGTCGATACAGCTTAAGAGCATGAAGAGTTAAGCTTATGTCGGTCTTTTTCCGTTTCACTGCTACGTGCTGCTTCCTGGTCCATGGTACTTCGGACATTTTGGTACAAATCCTTTCCCGAAGAATCTTCTCCGGACGAAATCCCTGATCAGGCACGGAAGACATCGATCCATCCCTCTATAAGTACCAGCCTAGGATTGCGCGAGAATGCCTTTTTCATCACCGAATGCCCTAGACATGATTTTTGTCCCCTTATAACCACTCGACGTGTCAAGTGCCTCCGAATCTGGATCACGATTCAGCTCTTGACTCTATGACAGAAGTCAATCAATACCGCAGGCCCCCATCCACCCGTAGCACTTCTCTTCCCGATCGTACCTGCCGTAAAGCCATGGAGAAAGGAAAAATATCTCCCCGATCAAGCAGACCCAACTCCAAAGAAAGCAAAAACAGCAAGTGCCGCTTTAGCTCCAGTACAAGGAGAAGACAAGATTCTCTCAGCGTGCTCCATTCAGGAAGCCCTTTCCCCATGGAACAACATGATCCAGGCTCCGGAATCGAAGCGCTCTTCTCCTCACCTCAGCGGGGTTCGACGGACAGACTTCCATCTCAACATCTAACCGCGCTATTAACCCCCCGACTTAGCACTTCCCTAGTAGTATCTCTCGGATCAGCGCTACCACCTTCCGCTTCCACTGTACTGCCCTTTTTCCCTCCATCACCTGCTGCTCTCCTCATCTGCGCGCTATCAAAGCCTGTCAGGTAACGTACATAACTTGGTTAAAATATTGCGATGTGCAGAAACTAACGAGAGAAGGATCGGGATTGGGAACATATCTGTCATTCTTAAAATAATGATCCAGACTTACCAAAAGTTTAACCATGGCAGAATTTAATGTTGCTTTTCGGATGTTCAGAGACATTATCGTGAAAAAGTATCCAGACAGAGGGAGATTATGCACCTATCTATGAATACACAACTCTTTCTTCATCCACGCACATGTACATACAAAAACACCAACCGTTCAATCAGAACTGGACTGGTCCGTGGTCGATCTAAGCACTCATTACAACACTTTACGGGCATCGAGCATTGTCATGCTCTCTCTGTAGTTCATTTTCCCCACTCAGCTTCGCGCTGCCCCAGACCGCGCATCCTACGACACGAGCGCTCCGGCGACAGGACCGGTGAAGCCTCAAGACAAACCCCTGTTTGTTTTCATTCAATCAACGAGAATGTTGGTACGCATTATAATTGGGTAGCATTTTTTATGCTGCAGCTATGCGGGAAAGTCACCCAGATTTCTTGTCCCCATACGCACAAATATGTAAAACAGAAATAAACACGCCAGTGAACCACTAAAGAGCTATCCAAAGCTTGGGAAGGCATCCAAATCGCTGTTTCGTGTCTTACTCATTTTTGGGCTCATGGCACGGTTTTCTAGCCGGTCTGTCCATAGGCCACTTCTGATTTACCGTAAATCTCCGTCAGCTATCAAGATCCCCAGCCGTAGACGATCTCTGGATCAGAATTAGAGAAGGGTACATTGATCGGACCTTTTTATCACCTCCTTTCAAATGTTTCACATTAACCCTTTAGGAGTCGCAGTCAGCAATATTCGGTGAAAAAACGCGTTAATTTTGATTTCGCCGCTCCCCACTGAGGGGAACCACAGTAGGGGTTCCTAGCATTAACAGTTTATTCCCTCTGAACCTTTTTTCCCTGGCTTATTCTACTTGGACAACGCAATTACTCATTAAATTAGCGGGCAGTGGAGCGTGGCTCAGCAAAGCAGATATCACCGACGCCTTAAAAATATGCCCCTACATCCCTCTCGTGGACTTTCGGGGTCCAGGTGGCGAGAAAAAATATTTTTCAGTCAGACTCCCTTCGCTGTAGAAAGCAGCCCAAAGATTTTTGATACACTGTCAGAAGCACTCTGCTGGGGTCTTACTAAATAATTTCAAATTACCATTCGTTCTTCACCTGTTGGATGACTTCCTGCTCATCGACTTTCCAGATGCCAACCTATCGCGCAGCATCAATTCCCTGGTCAATAGCATCAACAAATTCGGCATTCTCTCGTAGAGGAAAAAACAAAAGGCCCTTTTCGTTACTCGATTTCCTGGCATCACGCTAGATTCAGTGAAAATGCAGCGTCTCTTCCGCTAGACAAACTAGAAAGGATTAGAGGGTTCATTAGAACCTATTCCTGTTCACCTACCCTAACAAAAAGGGATCTTCTTTCCCTGTTGGGCCATCTCAATTTTGCCATGAGGATTATTCCCCAAGGTCATTCCTTCATTTCCATATTTTCTAGACCTGTATAGTGATTGATTCTTTTTATGGTTATCAATGGTCCGAGAAAAAACTCCTCGTGTTTTGCGCTAACGAAGCTCAGTTCAACATCTTAACAGGGTCCTCATCCGTGCCTTTCAGTAACCTCTTTAATTAGGCGGTTTAACCTGGATCTCAATCATGAACAATTTTACTATTAAACTGCTCCTAGTTACC
>NW_024877244.1:0-1712 GCF_018340385.1 Cyprinus carpio
CACCCCATACAGTAGTGGCTATTATGTTGAGTAGGTGATTCCGTTTAGCCTCTCCTCTTAAAGTGGTTGTTTTTAAAATTTGGTGAAGAGCGAACTTCCAGACCGAGCATAGAAATGACTGAACAGATTTTTGATATTCATCTTTGTTCAAAGTTATTAAATTGTGAACTTAGAGGTCGACCAAAATGGTTCAGGGGCTGTCTCAGTAAACATTGATCAATCAAAACCAAACTTGATACACTTCATCAACACCATGATTACGAGAGGTTCATGCAAAAGAGTCGGGGAACTGGCGCCACCTATGGGTCATGAGATACCATAAATGCATTTTTTGCCTTATAACTTTTTGAACACCTTCTTCTATCCAGATAAAACTTAGTACACACCTGATTTCTCTCTTCATGCTGATCATATCCGAATAGTTTACATTAAGTTTCCAGCCATTACAGTAACGGCCATTACTTATGAAAGTACGGTATTCCGTTTTTAACTACTCCTCCCTTCCAAATGTGCTCCAATTCTTCTCAAGAATTTGCTCAGGCGATCTTTGGATGACGCTTGCGGAAAATGACTGAACAGAATTTTTCGACCTACTGGTCCAAAAAAAAGTTATGATGCTCTGAAGTTAACAGTGCTGAATGAAGTGTTTGAGAACATCTCGGCGTACTTTGATCGATTGCCACAAAACTTGGTACACTTCCTCAACACGCATGAACTGAATACATCCCAAAGTTGGAAACAGTGCCACCTATGGGTCATGAGAGATACTGAAAATTCACATTTTGTTTATAACTTTGAGCAGTTGGTTGAGAAAATCATGATCTTTGTGTGGCTGCGATTCCGCCGGGTCATGTCGAATACATGGATGTAAAAATTGTGCCAGGATCGGCTGAAGCATTGTGGCTGCCATTGTACAGTTGTCAGATAGTTGGAAAATATTTTGAACCGTTGAAATACTCTGTTCAAGAATCGGTAGGGATCATTATTGCATTTCACTTTGTGTTTA
Organism: Cyprinus carpio; assembly: GCF_018340385.1. Lineage (NCBI taxonomy): Eukaryota > Metazoa > Chordata > Actinopteri > Cypriniformes > Cyprinidae > Cyprinus > Cyprinus carpio. The sequence goes on from NW_024877244.1 coordinate 1,007, forward strand.
TATTGAATCAGAAATATGTTTGTGTTCATTCTCATCTATGGGACCTCTTTGATTTTGACTTTTGACCTCATTCTCACACACCTTACACCTCTCTATTGCAGTTCTTTCCAAGTGCGTTGACTGAGTGGTGCACTTGCTAAGCCGCTGGTTTCTGAACCTCTATTGGTCGTGGGTTCTGAATCCCGGGTGGTTAATGTTGCTTCTGTTCCAGTTGTTGGATTTTCTGTGTGTGTTCGCATTGAATCAAAAATCTGTTTTTGGTCATTCTCATCTGAAGGTCTGTTCTGATTTCAAAGCTTCTCTACTTCTGAACCGATCTGTTGTCCCGCTGACGCGTTCGGTTTCTGGCATTTTTCTTCCCCTCCCACGCTCGCGCTCTGGGCTACAGCCCTTCAGTGGCTTGGCTCCCGGCATCGCTGCTTGCAGTTATATTAGCGATTGTTTTTGTTAGATTTTTTTGAACAAAAAAACAATCGATCACTCAGTGGCAGCCTCCCCATGAAGGGAACATGGGAAAATGATGAAATTCTAAGTACACTTTGTAGAGATGGTCACCAACACAGGATCTGACCAACTTTGGGGGTCTTCTTGTAGGACCAACTTCTATTAAAGAGGCCACCACCAGTTCAAAAAAATCTGCTAATGACATTTTAAACTTTAATAACTCCTGAACCCTTTGTTCTAGAAAAGATAAAACTTAGTACAC
>NW_024877245.1:0-1872 GCF_018340385.1 Cyprinus carpio
GTATGTGTGTGTGTGTGTAAGGTGCATCTTGAAGAAATGTGAATATCATGAAAAAAATTCATTTTTTCTAACTTTTTTATTAAAAAGTGAAATTTTATATATTCTATAGATTCATAATTTTTTTTTTTTTTTTTTTTTTTTTTTGATGATTAGAGCTTAATTTAATGAATGTAATTATTGCATTTAAGGACACTGAAAATTATCAAAAAAGTATAAAAAGGAGTTAAACAAATATTATTTAAATGATTTTTAAAGAAACTGTGTCCTGTGGTGTGACAGTACAGGTGTCACAATGGAGGACTTTTTTTTTTTTATCACACCCAAAGGACGTTTCAGCCTTTTCTGTCAAATTAATGACCTTGCTATTCCAAGCTAACCTGTCATTAGTGCTAAGCAAGACACATTTGCAAAATTTTCTATGATTATGTAGCTTAACATGCACTTTTTAATTAAAAAAATATATAATTTAAGGGTGTCATATTAATGCACAACAAAGCATAAAACATTTGTAGTGGTTCCAAAAAAGTTCAAAGGACATGGTGTCACACCAGAGGACATGGTACAAAAATGTAAAAAAAATCGAATAACATTGCAGCTTCATAACAGGTCCGTGTAGGACAAATAAATGTGTGTATGTATATATATTACGTGTCCTGAAATATTATGGGCGTCCAGTACTCAAAATAGTTTTAGAACCACTGACTGGTAAAGTAAGGTGATTTGCCAGGACGTGTCTTCAGAAAATGGCACATCTGGTCACCTGGTATAGGCCATATCTGGCCCACATACAACAAGCCAGAACTCAACCTGAAACCGGTTTGTCACACATGGGGCCGGATCTGGCCCACATAAAACATGCCATAACTGATACTAAAACCGGCTTGATGTGTGTGGGCCAAATCTGGCCCAAATGACCTCTACCACTGCCAGACATCCAGCCATATGTGCTATATTTGGCCCAGATAAGGCCCGGAAATGTTTGCTCTCAGGTAGTCTGTTTTATTGATTCTCCTCGATTGTGAGAACGGTGGGGGGGATTATTATGTTAATAAATAAAGTAAAATAAAAAATTATTAATTAAGTGGACTCGCCAGCCATTAAATGATCATCAGCTTCTGTTGACTCTGGAGACGGAGCCATTCGGTCGCGTTGCGCGCAAAGCACTGTTCCGTTAAGCGACGTGCGTGACTTTGTGTTGAATGTAATGATCATGTTTTGCTTAAAATTGTATATTAATGCATTCTTTGCCCTAGACACACGTGGTTTACAGTAAGGGCAACGAATGTAAAGAATTAAGGAGCCGACCAATGGTGTGCTCATTAAAAATAAAAAAAAAAAAAAAAAAACGGTGAAGTAAGGTTTGCTAATCTAACTAACTAATCTAGTCTAACTAACTTCGACATAAGCCATCTAGAGGATGTAATTTTCTATACCGATCATGGTGGTTTTTACCCACTCGTCACTTTCTGGAATGTCTCAGTTATAGTGATATAATAATAACTTTTTCCTAAAGTTACTGCACATTAAATCTGGGATGAGGAACCCCAGTCGCATGTTACACACTTTTTATTAATTTATTAAGTATTTTTAAGAAAATGGGAATCTCTCACTATTGGTTAACTCATTTGTAAATCTTTTATCATCTAGCCTACACATAATTAACATTTTCTGTTCTCCCTGCAGATCCTGTCAAACTTCACCTTTCGAACCTATAGATACACCTGATTTTCAAAACCCAAAGGCACTTTTAAGAGCCAACCTCTATCTATCACTTCATCATTTTCTATCTCTCACAACCTCTCTTCCTATCTATCCCACCATCTATATTTCTATCCATCTCTTCAGTCTATATCTGTTATCTGTCTTTCAGTC
>NW_024877246.1:0-8233 GCF_018340385.1 Cyprinus carpio
TTTGATGGATTTTATTTATCAACTTTTGCGCTTTGGTTTCACCCTAAATTGAAAATTTGCATGTTCACTCATTGGCACATGTTGTCATTTGCTTATTCTCGTTGAATAAAAAAGTGAAATATTTGGATACAAGTTTTGTTGACAGTCAATGATACGTCATTTTGTTCACCATCAGGTAAATGAATATTATTTGACATAAAACTAACACTTCTAGCCTAAGTCAGTTCACAATTTAGTTGTACCATCAACTTAAAACTAGCAATTATCACATTCTGATCATGTCTCTGTCAACCATGACGTGTCGGCATCTTAGTTCGATAGGGTTTGTTCAGTGAAGGGTCTTAATCAACACAAATAGTCCTTGAGCAACATCCACTCCTTTCTTCTGTCATCTTGGGTTTGCTGACATGCTAGTGCCATGGCGTCTGTGGGTCATACACTTATGCTTAAGCAGTCATGATAGTTGCATGCATTTAAATGAAAATTTGTAAAGACGGAGAAACAGGCGTTGGTTTGGGTCATTTAATAATGTCTGTATAGCACATAGTTGCTGTACTCTAATAAACAATGGTAATATATCACAATAAGGTTAATAATTGGCTGTTCAGAATATAATTACACATATTATGGAATAACATAAAAATTAACATTGCTCAGTTCGTACAGTAATTACATTCTACTATAACACTGACTTCTAATTACATCAGTTACCGCATTATATATAAAAAGCTAAAAATGAAGATGGATAGCCATAACCACATTTTGTAAGCAAAACATCTTTGAGTACATAATTACTACTAACAGCTTGTTTTTATGCATGTTGTCAAATATGGTGTATGTTGTTATGGAATTCACATCACACATGATATTATATTTCTTTTAGGTATAGCTGCATGTCTGTGCTAAATCAAGCAAAGTGTAGGGTATGGGGTATCATTGTGTCATCCTGCCTGCTGTAAGACTACATGAGCCCAGTGTGATATTTACAAAGGCTGTTTTTCAACACACTGGTCATTTTTCAGGGCATGTACACTGTCGGCTGGCAACAGTTTGTGATTGTTTGCCTTATACCGAATAAATCTTACACCCACAGTCCATACTGGATCCAAAAGAACTCTCAATCTAATTTAGTGCAATTTGGATCACTGTTTTCAGGCTACAACAAACTTGCATACACAAAATGACAGAAATGGTTGAGATTTTTTTGCAGTTTATGATAGTTAGTACTGTAGGTCTTTGTGGGTGTGTGTCTAATGGGTTCTTGAATTACAGTCAATCGTATTATGTGTTAAACACAACTGATTAATTCAGGAAACTAACCAGTGACTGAGATTACGGATAAATACAAGGTAATGTGGTCCCGGCAAGTTGTTCCGGATCGTTAGATTGGTTAGCATTCGCAGGGAGCTAACTGATCGTCGCTTCATTACAGTTTCCATATGTTTTGTCACGAATGTTGAATTGCTCTTCAAACACCTGGTAAATATAGCCGCAATGCCACAGGCTTTTGTTCACCAGAACTCGTTCTGGGAGCGAACATGTGTACTAGGTCCCAACCGTGTTTGATTCACACAGAAGGCACTCCGGCATTGTATAGGAACCAAACGTGCAGTGTGAAAGGGGCTTTAGTAAGTCACTGAATTGTTAAACATATGATTCTCCATTAACACTGATTCATTTAGGAATGCCACTGTGGGTGTTACTCAGAATGTGTTGTCAAAGTGCGGTCACATTAGCACCATTTCAGAGAAATTTCGCAGCAGAAAAGTTTAATTTTTTATTCGCAATAGTGTAGTGATGTATGAAGAAGTTGAAGAAGTTACAAAAGTTGCTTTCAAACCAGCAGCTTTTTGTTGATCAGGGCAGTGAATTTGCATGACCATGAAAATCTCCATGTAGAACTTTTTCACCCTGCACCCTGCAAAACTCCAATCGGAAGATTATTTTGACATAGCAAAAACTTAAAGTAAGGTGCCCATATTATCTAAAATGTAAATTAAGTAATTATACTGTTGTATACCAGGGAAATGTAATATATTCAAGTCATGCTCTTGGTCTGAAAAATCAGTATTCTATAATGGAATGCTTGTAAAAGTTATGTTCAGCATATTCAACAGTTATGTTTAACTTGGACGTCCAGTCATAAATCATGTCGAGCAATGCTTTAGTTGAAGTGTTTGTGTTAATCTGTGTTTGTGTGTTGTGTGTGTGTGTGTGGTGTGTGGTGTGTGTGTGTGTGTGTGTTGTGTGTGTGGGTGTGTGTGTGGTGGTGTGTTGCGTGCATGAAAAATCAGTATCATTACAAAACGTGCACCAGAACTACTTCGCAAACATCACTGCAAAAATATTCCCTTCACGGCACTAGATTTTAAAACTCCAACACACCCTGTCGATCCTCTTGCCGACTAGATTCAAGCAATTGAGTTGAGATCTCTGAGTAAGTTTTTCTCATGGTTTGATATTTATTCCAACTTGATCTATGCTACGGAAGGAAGGTTACTCACCACATGGTTACAAAGTACTTGCCAACTAGCTCCCTCTCTCTCGCTCTACTCTTTAATGAACATGAATGTATTAAAAGATTATGCTGCATGAGTTTGCCAATTAGTACTGAGTTGATTATAACCCTGCGCTAATGGAAAGGTGGGAGACAGTTTAAAAGCACCACTGCCGTTTGGATAATTGACAATGTAGTCCCAATCACCATACACCCATTTACAGACACTACCCCAATGATGTATTCGCGTCATCTTATCATTTGCTATCAACGATGATTCATTCTCAGTACTCCTACACTCAATCAAAGCCCATAATTATGTTTTCCGCATACCATTAATGTTCCTGATGTCACTTAAAAAAGAACCTGACGAAAGTTCTCCTCACTCTGATGCTCATTGCACCCGGGCCTGTCTTTCAAAGTGAGGGAGTGCGATCAAAGCCCATGACTGCTGCAAAACTGATAAGGCTATTTAATAGCCAGCAGAGATAAATGCTGCCAGGTCGGTGGTAAGTATAAATGCTTTCCAGGTTGTGTTGCTGTGCTTCAGAGGAGGGAAGAAAATAGGAGGAGGCCCACCGCTACCGCCACAACAACTGCAATTTTTCCAAACCTCTCCCTGAGGGTGATGTCATCGCCCAATTGTTGCATTCCCGGCCCCCCATTCAATAATTCGCATGTACACGGAATGCAGTCATTTTGTTGATGGAAGGAAACTTTTGTATTATTTATATACTATGTAGTTTTGATATTTGAAATAGCCTTTTTATTTTTCTTTTTTTAACTATTTCTTTAGCTTTATTTATATTTGAGTTTAAGTTAATTACTTAAATTTAATTTAAGTCTAATTTTTATGTTTTTTTTTCCATCGTAATATTCATTTATATTTTATTTATAACTCTTAGTTTTAGTTATACAAAACAGCCTTGAAGTGTTTTTGTTAATTTTTCCTGTAGTTGTTGTGTTAACATTTTCTGTATTGATTTTATATACCTACATATAGATAATGTGCATCTGAATATTTGCTTTCTTGAGGTTCACTGGTGCATGTCTTGTAGTGGGTTTATGATTATTTTATACCTGGATTATTTCATTGTTTTCATCCAGTGGCATTTCAAACATTCATGACATTAAAAATATATTTTTGGCATGTCTAACCGGTTTTTTTTTTGTTTTGTTTTTTTTGCTTATATAAAAATGTAGATGTTTCCATTGAAATATATTTGGTAGAACTAATGCACTGTTGAATTGCTGTGTTTTATTAACACTTAGTTCACTGATATACTAATTGATGTATTCGTCACAAAATCAGGATCATTTCTTGCTCACAAGAGATCACATTTGAGGATGATGTTGTTATTACTAGGCTAAGTGTAAATGGCAGTCTGTCAAATGCAGTGAATCTTATAATTGTGTGGGGTGTGTGTGGAGAGAGAGAGAGAAGAGATGTGAGAGAGAGAGAGAGAGAGAGAGAGAGAGGTTGATCGGGCAGTGAGTGCAGCGACAGTGCTGATGGAGCAGATCCATCACTGGTGAGGTGTTCAGAAAAACAGACTGTGAAAATACATCTGTCTACTGTGGCAGAATAAAGGACTTCTTCCACCTAACCACACCCAATACAATTTAGTAACTGTCACCACAATCCAGTACTCAACCAGGTGGCAGGACACATACACACTCAAGTGCTGACAGAAACAATGCTCGGGTCAAAAAAAAAAAAAGAAGATGTAATACTTCTCTGAGGATTTGTCAGCTATGTCATTTGTCACAATGTATACTTACGTAGTAAAGGTTAATGTGTGCTGATATACCTTACCCGATTGTGAGATTGTTCAACCTGAAATGCTGCTGGAACCTATTCTTAGTATACGTAAGACAGTAGTAGTTAGAGTTCAGTCTACCAGTAAAATGTTTGATAACAAGATTTCCATAAATGTTGTCCCAACAGATTGTCTGACAGAATTTGCAAATTTGTCACATTTCTTGAGGTTACAGAGAAATTCAATATTTTCAGAGTGAAGCAGTCCTGTGATCAAAAGTGGAAAAACCTAGGCCAGTCCTGAGTTTTGGGAAATTGAATGGCTTGTGAAAATAACAAACCAAAAATATAGCTGCAAGCAGCGATGGCGGGCTCAAGCCATCAGCGCAAACGCCACCCCGGTGGCATCAGGTAAACTGTGCCCAGGGGGCACATGCATTTACAGTAATCCTCTGGCACTCAGGTTTTAAGGGATATGGCAATTAACGGGTTAATCCGAAGCATCAAGACTTTGAAATTCACATACACCGAACATATTGTCATTAAGAAAGTGAAATTAAATGATTAATAAAATATTTATTCGAAACCTTGATAGTTGCTATTCTAATAAGAGCTTGGCTTAGATATGCTATTATAAATTTTGACCACAAGGGGGCGCTGGCACCCAAACTTTTTGAGTAGCTTAAGGCATGGAGCAAAACATTTTTAGTTAATTATGTCGTAACGATACGATAATGCGTTCAAAAAAGTACAGCATTTTTGAAACATAATTCAAAATGGCCGACACCTAAAATGGCGACACGGGAAAGTGGATATCTTTAAAACTTGACGCGACCCGCGAATCCTAATGAGACCAGTTTTGTGATTTTTGGCCAAACCATTCCAGAAGTTATAAGTAAAAAACATGCAGTTTTTCAGCATCTCTGACCACTGGGTGCGTCGGAAACACTGAAGGTAGTCTCAGGTCATGCTTTTTATAACACACACCAAGTTTGGTCTCAATACGCCAAACCGTGGCGGAGTTATAGCCTCACAAGCATTTTTGCGTGCTTTTCGTAGAATTTTTTCGCGTGGTATTCCAGAACGGTTGGCGAATCAACTTGAATTCCATACACTTTTTTGGCCCGCATCCATCTGAGATGATCTGAGCAATTTCGTGAAAAATCGGGACTAACAGATCTAGGAGGGGTTGCGAAAGTTAAGTTTTTTAAAGAGACAAAGAGTGAAATAGCCAGAAAAAAACTAAACCTTAGGAATTTTTTCGGGGTCATTCGATTGGCTGACGTCAAGGATTCAGAGGAAAAAAAGAATTTTCATTTCTGGACTTACGGTTCAAAAGTTATTAGCATAAAATTATTCGACACGTGTTGGTACAAGTGGTGGCCGCTAGAGCGTTGGAGTAGAGACTTCAAATGTGCGATAGTTAATGCTGGGAATGCCTCTACAGTGTGCCAAAGTATACCACTTGCCGCAACGGTTCTATTGGCTGCCATAACTTGCGGCGGAAAGAAGCAGAAGAAGAAGACTACTATAAATATAGCTGGCAAGCGCAATTACGGGGCCAAGCAACTCTCAGCGGCAAATTGCGGAGCTAAGCATGGCATGGAGCATCACACCAAATGCAACAATGAGCAATTCAGCAATTTTAGGAAGATTATAATTGAAATGGGGAAAAATCATTATACAAGCACTAGTAATGCTTGATTAAAGGTTACATCTTTTGACCAACAGGTGTGCGCTGTAATCAAATCATTTTGGTGTTCTGTGTGAGGTGACAATGCCACACACAAAGTTTGTGTTCAGTATGCCAAAGACATTGCAGAGATTACAGGCTGAAGTGTCATTTGGCAGCATGCGTGAAAATTCGTCGTGTGGTATGCGGAAAACCCGGTTTTGTCTATCGATACAAATCCATAACATTTTGTCAGCACAGTCTGAAGATCATATGATTCAATTTGGGTGAAAATCGGACCAAACGGTTGATGAGGAGTTCGAAAATTAAGGTTTTCAACATAAACTCAAATGGCGACACGGAAGTTAAGCTTACCTGGCCATATTTGGATCTATGTTGTCGGCAAAGCCACAGATATTTTGAGACCCGTTGCATTGCAATTAGGATATGCTATAAGAAGTTACTAGCATTTATAAGTTGTAATTATTAATGGGTAAGAATGGTTTATACTCTTGACAATAGCGTGGCGCCGTTACCACAACTAATGTGGCGTGGTCAGTGTGAGGTTGACAGGCACATACAAAGTTGGTGCCATAATATTGTCAACGCTTTTTTGGAGATACAGCCTTAGATGTATTTTGGCATCTTAATAACAAATTTGTTGATGCGCTAAACAAAAACCGTTTCGTATATCAACACAAAATCCATAACTTTTTGTCAGCTTGGTCTGAAGATGATCCGAACCAAATTTGGTGAAAATCGGACTAACGGTCTAGGAGGAGTTCGAAAAAGTAGGTTTTGCAACTTAATCAAAAGGCGGACAGGATTAGTAGGCCAATTTTGGGAATAATTGGTCTCGAGTTCTCGGCATGGACCCAAAGATATTAGAACATTACTTTCATTGCAATAGTCTACATTTTCAAAAGTTATTAGCATATATTAGATATTTCATTATAACTTTTGACCACAAGGTGGCGCTGCCACCAAACTTTTTGAGTAGCTTCAGGGCATGGAGCCCAAACATTTTTGTAATTATTTTCGTAGCGATACGATAATGCGTTCAAAAAAATACAGCATTGAAACATAAATTCAAAATGGCGACACCTAAAATGGGGCCGACACGGAAAATTGGATAGCATTCGACTCGGAATGCCACTGAATACAAAGAGATCAGTTTTGTGATATTTGGCAAAACCATTCAGAAGTTATAAGCAAAAATATGCATTTTTCATATCTCCTGACCACTAGGCGGTGCTGCGTCGAAACACTGCAGGAAGTCTCAGGGTCATGCTTGTTATAACACACACCAAGTTGGTCCAATACGCCAAACAGTGCGGAATTATAGCCTTCACAAGCATTTTTGCGTGCTTTTCGTAGGGAATATTTTCGCGTGGTAGCGAGAAACGTTGGAGAATAAACTTGAATTCATACTTTTTGTCGCATTGTCAGAAGAGACTTGAGCCAATTTTCGTGCAAAATCGGACTAACCGTCTAGGAAAGAGTTCCCCCCCCCCCGAAAAGTAGGTTTTTCGAACATGAAAAATAGCGAAAAAACGAAACTGCGATTTTTGAATTTCGGGGTTCATGCGACTGCTGAGCCAAAGATTCAGAGGAAAAAAGAATTTTCATTTGTGGCGTACGGTGTTTCAAAGTTATTAGATAAAACATATTGAACTTTGAACCAAGTGGTGGCGCTAGAGAGTGGAGTAGAGACTTCAAATTGCTATAGTTAATGCTGGGATGTCCTTATCAGTGTGCCAAATTATACAATTTCCCGCAACGGTTCTATGGCTGCAGAGACTTGCGGCCGGAAGAAGAAGAAGAAGAAGAAGACTGAAGAAATATAGCTGCAAGCAGCAATACGGGGACCAAGACACTCCAGGCGGCAAATGCGGAGCTAGAATGGGACATGGAGCATCACACCAAATGCAACAATGAGGCAATTACAGCAATTTGAAGCTGATTGTTAATTGAAATGGCGGAAAAATCATGTTTTTAAATCCAAGCAATAGTATTAGATTAAATGGCTTATCACTTTTGACCAACAAGGTGGCGCCTGTATCAAACATTTTGGTGTGTCTGTGTGAGCTGACAAGGTGGACACACACAAAGTTGGTGTCAGTATCCAAAGCATTGCCAGAGGTACAGGTGAAGTGTCATTTTGGATCATTGCTGAAATTTGTCGCTGTGTATGCGAAAACGGTTTGTCTATCGCTACAAAACCATAACATTTCTGGCAAGCATAGTTCTGAAGATCATCTGATTCCATTTTGGTGAAAATCGGACCAACGGTGATGAGGGAGTT
>NW_024877247.1:0-1992 GCF_018340385.1 Cyprinus carpio
ATTTAGAAGACGATACGGTGGTTTCAGAAAGTTTAGAACTGCCTCAGGGAAACACAATTAAGGACACGGTTTCGGATATGATTTGTGAGACGGATTGCGCTAGTTTGGATGTTCAAGAGACGGTGTTTAAAGCTCCGTTAAAAAGAAAAAAGAGCGACAGGGTTAGTGAGGCTAAAATTAGCAAGAAAAGTGTTGAGGAGGATGTTGAGGAAACAGGCAGTGATGGTGAGTCTTCTGACTCCAGTGCATCTCTTTCACAGAGCGACTTTATTGGTCGCAGTTATGAGCTCGATGATATTAAATTATTTCTTAGAGCGACTAAAAACAAGAGAGGTGTGCGTGTCCAGGAATATTTTCCAGACCTCAAACAGTTTGTCGATAAAACGAAAAATTTCATGGCAGAGAGCTGCTTCACTAATAAAGAAGTGTACCGCTTAAAGAAAATTGTGCGGAATGTTAACATCGCCCTGGGTAACGATGATGGTTAATTTGGGGGGCACGATGATAACGCTCTTTACCTATTTATATGGAGAAGCTGGTCTTGCTTACTTTTCTTCTCCCCTACTAATGGAGTGAAGTCCATTTAGCTACCTTAAGCGTTAATGGCGGCTCTAGAGATGCTGCAGTAAAGAGGTAATGGTGTTCTGAGAATTGTGCGGCAAAAGAAATATCAGTGTTGCTTTTTCTTAGAAGCTACATAGAGTGACCAAAAAAATGCTTAGCAGGCTGGGGGGAAGGGAATTTGATGGATCTGAGCAGGCCACTGTTCTCAGTAAGTTCGCAGAGTTTGCTATTTGTGCACTGTTTTAATAGGAATTTCGTTCCTATTTCATATGATCATTGATGAAATTGCTACAAAAGGAAGGCTCTTTAAAAAGAATCAGAGCATGTTTTGAGAAAATCAATATTCTTTATGTGTTGTTTACATGTCTGCTGCACCTTTGGAAAGAATGTTATTTTTAGATACTTTGTGTTTGTCTTTACAAAGCTGTATTCTGAGGAATTTTTTATTTTTGGGTGGCGATTTTAATTGTTTAGACTGAACTTGGACCAGGAATGCATGGAATACATTTGTGACTGGCCTCATGGCTTGCGTCTTATACATACTATTAAAAAAGAAAGCATGACTTATGTGATGTTTGGAATCTTTAGAAAATAAGGATGAAAGGCAATATACCTGGGCACATTCACGGGATAATGTTATGTCTTTTGAAGTTATAGGGTTGGACAGGTTTTTATTGTTTTTTAAGTATCATTTTAGTATTTTTTAATAGGTGTTACATTAAACGCCTGTTGGTTTTTACGGACCAATAGTATGGTGCATTGTATATTTATTGTAAGTACTGTTAAGCCAAAGAGGTGCTTACTTGGCACTTTAATAACAATTTGTTTACAAGATGAGTTTTTTTAAAAAGAATCTTTTTTAAGTTTTTTGGGGGAAGCCCATGGGAAAACAAAGGCTTTGCTTTTTCTCCCTCTCAGCAGCAGTGGTGGGATGTGGGTAAAAGTTAAAATAAAGCAGTTTACCTCAGCAATACACTCTTCAATGTCACTAAAGGAGTTGACTCGCTCCTGGGATTTTTTAGAAAGAGAGATAATGGGGCTTGAATCTTTAGCTCACTCTACCGGTGACCCCTTTTGCTTTTTTAGAAAGTTTATTCAAAGAATTTGCCCAGATGTCTGACCCATTTTGGCATAAAACACAAGGTGCTTCTGAGATCCTGCTCACGCTTCAAAAATTTAGACTGGGATGGATGCACCATCTAAATATTTTTTTAATCTAAGAAAAAAGAATGGGCAGAAACGGCTGATCCCATGCATTGTGTTCTGAGAATGGAGTGCTTTATCGGATCCGGCTGAGATTCGGCAGAGAGCAGTCCTTTTTTATCAAGATTTGTATAGGAGTGAACTGAAGTCTGGCATATGCAAGGAGAACAGTTTCCTTGAAAACCTGCCAAAGGTGTCAGAAGAGGCCAATGGCGACCTCTCAAA
>NW_024877248.1:0-1884 GCF_018340385.1 Cyprinus carpio
ATGAATCTACATTATCCATATAAAAGAGGATGTGTGGCAAGGTGAGAGTAGGGATATTATCAATCTTAAGTGACAGCCAATTATGTAACTCAGACCAAAAACTATTGGCCACGGGCAAAAGAAGAACATGTGTTCCAGAGTCTCATCAGCCATCTCACAAAAAAACCAAATTTGAATTTTTCTAAGAAAATCAGCAACCGATATATCTTATAAAATTATTACGGGGTGTTGAAAGGTCTCTTTGGCTTTTGAGGAAATATAGGCCATTTGATGGAATTTAAAAATGTGTTTTTTCATGGACAGTACGGTCATATTCATGAGCTCTGTACATAATCCTCTGTTATAATCAAAAAAGCAATTTAGATTTCAAGAACATCAGCAATATATATTTATTATTACATTTATGAGTCCAACTAAGCTACAATCATTAACAAAAGCCACTAGAATTTGGTAAAAGATTGGGTAAAAATGAGTGTAAAACTATGTGTGCTATATAACAATGTCTCAGATACTAACTGTAATATATGGTACAGAAATATTGCTTTACAGATCTTGTTCATGTTTATCCTATGTACATTTACAGTTTAAAATTATATTTTGTCTATGAAAGCTTTATAATCAAAAGAAGTTACCATTATCATCAGCCAATATCATTCTAAACACGCAACTCCCATTTTCATACCAATCATACCTAAACAATGAAATTTTCCTATTGCCAATTATAGCTGACCCTATTGTTCCATAAAGTGGATCCATGAGGAGGAGAAAAGTTGTGGGTGAATATCATTTCCAATATTGGAATTTGTTTGTGGAAGTTTGATAATTTAACAGGAATTTTGGTGCACTCGAGAATGCACTTTAAAAGAAAATCAAGCCTACTTTTAAATAGATGTCTGAATGTGAAACCCTGAAATCTGGTTTGTGATGGGCCATGTTTTCAACCAGTTGATGCCAAAAGTTTCAAACATTGGTTCAAAGTCAGGCTTTGTGCCCCTTATCATGCCTCTTTAATGAGCTGAAGTTTTCCTTATATATTAATGGGGTTTTGTTTTTCCACAGGAATTGGGAAAATCTGATTGGGTTCTGATTTTACTTAATATTACTGGAAGAAGCATACAGAGAGTGACATGGATAAATTACTTTGGAAATACCTTCTGCTTTAGATATAGTAACTCTACCAAAGATAGTGAGGTCTCTGGTAAGCCAACGACTCAAAGATTTCTTCATATCTATTAATCGGTTAGAAAAATTAGTATCTTCCCTTCTGATAGCATTTTTAGATAAAACTATTCCTAGATATTTCACTTCAGATTGAACCTCGATTGAAGAGATGATGGAATCCGTTGATGAGTGAATGGGCAGTAGCTCACATTTTTTAATCACATTGAGGGTTAATCCTGAAGCTTTAGAGAAAATCGAGACTGAATCAAGGGCAACATCAACCATGAATTTATTCCTTAAAAGGATTGCTGTGTCATCTGCAAATTGACTAATTTTAAATTCCTTGTCAAGTATAGAGATCCCATGCAAATTGGGGTTGTGATTAATGAGCATGATAAGTGATTGGGTGGCTAGAATAAACAATTTGGGAGAAATCGGGCACCCTTGTCTAATACCTCGGAGCACCTCAAACCTAGGAGTCATACCAGGATTCAGGGACACAGAACTGTATATGTCAGTATAAAACATCTTAATTATTTTACAAAAATTGTTCCCAAAACCTAAAAAACCTAAGACTTCAAATAAAAAGGCATGTTCAACGGTGTCAAATGCCTTATAAAAATCGAGAAATAAAATAAAGGCATCAGTATCAATAAGATCTCGATAGTCAAGCATGTCTAAAAGCAATCTGGTATGATTATGTATATTTCTACCCCTCATGAA
>NW_024877249.1:0-1952 GCF_018340385.1 Cyprinus carpio
ATTGATCAACCATATCTCTCAGCACGTCATTGACGAGTGCTTGGAAGACCCGGGCGAGTTGATAGCCCAAGGGCATAACCAGTATTCAAAGTGGTCTCTGGGGTATTAAATGCTGTCTTCCATTCATCTCCCTTCCTTTTTTATGAACCAAATGATAAGCGCGACGTGAACTATTAATTTTGTGAAGATGGATGCTCCCTGCAATCGTTCGAAAGCTGAAGACACTCAACAGCAAAGGATAAGTATTCTTTACCGTGATGTTGTTCAACCCTCGATAGTCAATGCACGGTCGCAGAGACCCATCCTTTTTCCCCACAAAAAAGAACCCCGCCCCCGCTGGAGAATGAGGAAGGTCTAATGAACTTGGATGCTAGACGACTAATCAGAAATATATCTTCTCCATAGCCCTCCCACTCTGGAACAGAAAGTGAAATAATAATTTTGCCTTAGGCGGAGACTCAACTGGTACTAGGTCCTAATGGCACAGCGGCCATAGGACGATGTGGAGGGAGAGAAGCAGCACGAGACTTCTGAACCCAGTCTCCAGGTCTTGGTACTCTTCGGCACGTTAGATAAATTCACTCTCTCCTCCTGAAAAACAGACACAGGTACAGACGAACACGCAGATACTAAACATGACTCATGACAAGTATTACTCCACATAGATACAGAACTGTGCCCCCAATCGACTCTAGGATTGTGCTGAGTGAACCAAGGATGACCAAGAACGATAGGTGCCAGGGGAGAGTTCATGAGGAGGAATGTTATAGTTTCGGTGTGGTTGCCAGACGTGATGAGGGTAATGGGTTCAGTGGCATGAGAAATACTGGGAAGCGTTGTCCATTGAGAGCATTGATTTCAGTTATCTTGTACCTGAGGGGGGTGGTAGGAATGTGGGGGTGGTGAGCCAGTTCCCTAAATCCATGTACCACCTTCAGTTCCCCCTAACCGACATAAGCAAGGCCTGGGTGTGTCATGAGTGTAGGTTGCCCACCTTAGTCTGTCACCGAAGGGAGAGTCGATGATGATGGTGTGAGGTCTTCTCGGTGGAGATCCCACCCGAGTAGCCTCATAGTTACTACCGGCTTGGTCTTTTAACGGGCATGAGTGAATGAAGTGGCCCGCCCTCCCGCAGTAAAGGCACAGTCTTGGGATCTCCGCCTTCCTCTCCTCCGGAAAGCCGAGCTCTACCCACCTGCATGGGCTCCGATCGTGGGGGACTGACCGTATCCAGGTACTCAGCACGCTCTGGTCTCCATGCCGCGAACTGAGGGTCATTGTTGAAGCGCCCATTCTGCTCAGCCGAGCATCCACTCGAAGTGCTAATTCGATCAGTCCATTGAGACTAGTAGGAAGGTCCAGCATATAAATTTCCCTCTGAATACGGTCAGCCAACCCATGCAGGAATCTGTCCCACTGGCCTCCTCGTTCCATCGGCACTCTGCAGCCAGGGTGCGGAACTGGATGGAATATTCCAACAACCGGGACCTTGGCGGAGATCGGCGAGTAGTCTGGCCGCTCCCTACCCGCCACGCCCGATCGAAAACCCTCCTCATCTCCTCGGAGAGTGCCTGGAATGAGGCGCAGCATGGGTCTTGATTCTCCCACACAGCCGTTCCCCAGAGAGCCGCCCTGCCGGAAAGCAGCGTCAACACAACGCCACCTTGGATCGTTCCTGTTAAACGTCTGAGGCTGTAATGCAAAATGCATAGAACATCGGTTCAGAAAGCTCTGCAAAACTCTGGTTCACCTGAATAACCTTCTGGTGTCGCAGTCTCGTTCCCTCGCTGGCGCGCTCTGGAAGAGGGGCCGGAGTTGCGGTGTGGGTGGCGAGTGGAAACTCGTAGCTGTTGTATCTGCTGATGCGTCACCAGCTTGACCGCCCTCCTGTGAGCTTAGATTTCCTCTTTGGGTGTCCATTCTACGATGCTTCGAAC
Organism: Cyprinus carpio; assembly: GCF_018340385.1. NCBI lineage: Eukaryota > Metazoa > Chordata > Actinopteri > Cypriniformes > Cyprinidae > Cyprinus > Cyprinus carpio. Next base: position 1,938 of record NW_024877249.1, read on the forward strand.
AAACTCGCCCCACGG
>NW_024877250.1:0-1810 GCF_018340385.1 Cyprinus carpio
TTTATGGTTTAAGTTGCATTTACAGTTAAAACAGTTTTCTGTACATTATTTTTTAAAAAATATTAAAATATTGAAATTGAAATATAAATCTTAAAACACAGATTGTGATACAGTTAAAAAGAGAAACCCACATATGAATCTACTATATGAATGAAACAATGAACAAGTGCTATAAAATTACAATTTCAACAGTTTATTAGTTATTAGACTTTTACTGTATGATATTTAGTGTTTTACGTTAAAATATGACATTTTTTACAGTGTATTGTTTTATGCTGCACTTTCTGCTGTTACAAATCTCAGAGTTAAATTCACACACCATTATGATCTGGTATTGCATTGCTGTTGTAAGTAGGTTTTGCTCATGTAATAGCATATCATTTATTTAATTAATAAATACATTTAGGACACACTTGGGAAATTAAGTGTGAGGAAACTTTTATCGAGTTATTATCACCATCACCTTTGAATTAAATTTATTTGTTTTTGTTTATTTTCTCTGTAATTTTTCTCTATATAAACCCCAGATTATCATCCTAGAGCAAATGGTGGTAAATCCACAATTCACTAGTTAAAAACACAGTGATCAGCTAATATACTTATATAAACCCTGCTAAACAATCATATTAGAAATAAGTGTAAAGTTAAGACTCAGAGTTTCATTCATGTACGATGTTGGATGCAGGTGTGTTTGTGTTTCTCTTTTATCAGGGAGCCACAGACTGAGTATCACCGATCCGCTCCTTCTCCCTTCTTCTCCCATCTTTAGGTCCCTCCCTTCTCTTCACTCGTTTCTCTGTGGCTTGTTTTGTTCTTGTTCAGGTTTGTTTCCTTTCTTTTGAATAGAGAAAGTGAAATCGTGAGAAATGAAATAGTTTTACTGAGGTTTTTCTGATTTCCGTATGTTTGTACTTTCAGCTCCACATTCCATTGTTCAGCTCGGGATGGATTGTTGACTCGTTTGTATCCTTTTTTAATTTCTACAGAGAAACATCTGAGATAAAGTCGATTACTTCGATGAGAATGCGAGGTCTGAAGACACAAGGTATTTTTGGTTAATTATTTTGAGTAAGTGCCTTACCACCTCCCCCCCGCAAAAAAAGAAAAAAGACTGGTATTATTCCTGTACGCATTTAACTAGTTTATCTACATTTTAATTTTTCCATTTAATGAAATGTTATTTTTATTTTTAAACGCTGATGCTTACTCAGGGAGGAAAGATCAAATACAGGACATGAATTTGAATATTGGTGCCTGTTCTGGTATTCAAGGGAAAATAAACACATCTAACCAGGAAAACCAGGAGATCATTTTAGGTAAAATGCAAAACAGCAGAATAACAGAGTTTAGTCTCTTGTGTTTGTCTTTTTGTGTGTTAGTGATTCTGGTCCAAAAATCTGGTTGGAAACAGGGGCTATTGAGAAACTAGGAACTATAAAAAGCATTTATTTTTTTTAATTATTTTTTCAGTTGCAAGCATCTGAAATAAAGTAAAAGTTAACTAAGCGCTATTCGCACGGGATCAGTATTATCTGGTGACCTCTAGTGATTTGTAATAATTGCGGAGGTTGTCTGTGATCTTAATCCGCCTTGAATCAAACATGTCTGTAATTTGTAAAGTAAAATTCCCCGCAAATGACCATATTTCACCGAACACCGAGGTCCTGTGATTGTAAAATTTTTTTATATTTGATACAATCACACCGGTTCAGTGCGGTACAGCATCAGCTGCTAAATTCAGATCTGCGTTCGCTGGCTGAATCTGATCCAGGAGACAGACGCGTTTTTACAGCGCGTCCCACTCGGGCGG
>NW_024877251.1:0-1836 GCF_018340385.1 Cyprinus carpio
TCCTCTCCACAGGTATCAACTTGGACACAAAGCACAGTTACTCTGGCTTTGGATGGCTTTCACCTCTGGGCTGGACACAGCGTACCGTGCTATCTCCGGAGATCTGAAGCACGCTCACAACATATACTATACTGAACTAGGCTAGGACCAGCAGTCTCCTTGTCCTCCCGCGACGAAGTGCGTGAAGGCGGGGGTTTATCTGACAGGACACACGGCAATACACAGCAGCCCACAGCAATATACAGCACCACGTCAAAATTATAGGTTTTCACAGCATTGAAGACTCACCCACCACACTCAGTGTACGAAAAGGACACCCGTCTTCCTTCACTTCGCTTGGTTCGGATCTGGCGATGGAATATGCTACCAGCTAGTGATGTCGCCGTTGTGACTACTTCAACAAGTATTCCTTCGGCTCTCCCACCACCATATTAGGGGTAGGGCCGGCCTCCCTCCTGAGAGACTCCACAACGCCAGGTCAATATACAGGCAATCTTTCGACCGGCTCTTAGTACTGCCATCAATGCCGCTTCCAACTCCCTTTTTCATCGCCTGTCTCAGTTCGCCGTATAATCCGTTCACTTTCAACCTTTAAGGTTCGCGATGTCTCTACAATCATACAATTCCAGCCTGAGGGAGAGAGAGAGTTAGACAGCCGCCAGCAGCGCACCAAGACGGCACAAACACAGTGCTTCACACACACCAGAAAGAGCGCCCAGACTGTGAAATAACTTGGCCTTAAGTACCGCCTTGTCCAAGCCGCATCCTCCAATCACCAACCGCTTTTGTCCCTAACTAGGCACAGGTGCATCGAACTCCCCTGATTTTCCTTCTCTACGGGCGCTTACCGAAATCTCTGCTGTGTTCGGTTTTTGGTTCCGCCCCTAAAGATCGTCACCTTGTGACATAATCACATTTTATTTATTACCATGCTCATCAAAATAAGAGAATGATGTGATTTATAAGTTAAATAAGCTTAAATACATTTTAATACATGTTTGTTTAAAATAAATGATAAATGATTTTAGTTTTGCCTTAGTAACATTTTGTTACTAAACTGTCATATATAATTATATATTTAATTTATTACAATATTCTTTTAAATAGAGATACACCTCTTTTCAGCTTGAAATGTTTATGTATGTATGTTCTTGTTTATATTATTTATCAGGACAAAAATTTGTATAATGACATGGATATTACACTGATATAACAACGTAAATATGGTTTATGACGCAGTTTCTTTTCTGTGTTCTCATATAATTAAGATTGCTTACAAAAATACAAAAAATTGAAAAATGCAGAAATTTTTTGTGTGATGGATAGGCATGAACAATTTGTACAGTAAAAAATCTTTACGCTTTCTATGGGAGTGTCCTCCCCACAAAACCAGATGCGTGTGTGTGTGTGTGTGTGTGTGTGGTTCATTCACCCCTCTCTTTGTTGTGTAGTAATACATCAATGATTGACATGAGCAAAAAGCTACAGTATCTCCCTGAAAGCATAAACAGCTTTTTAAATGATAAATTATACTAAATGAGGTTTATGAACATATAAAAAATGTAGAAAGTTTACTCTGATGGATAGGTCTTAGGTTGGATAATGCATTAAAAATCATTATGTTCACTGAAAAACCTCCATAAAACATGGAAAATGTACAGACATTTTTAAGTGCAATATAATCCCTTTATGATTTGAGCAAGTGATCACAATCCCTTATGATGATCCCCTGTTAAAATAATTATTTTCCCTTTACTTATTTTGACATCGCAGGTTCCTCATTACAATCGACTGATAACTTTTTCTTACATGACAAACTCTTTTTATTAATTTCAT
>NW_024877252.1:0-1806 GCF_018340385.1 Cyprinus carpio
GATACGTTTGAGCAATTCTCTGATAAGACCGAAAAGAACTTAAATACACTTTCAGTTTTGATCGTACTGATAAAAGCAATACATCAAACGAATCTGTAAAGGGTCTACTTTTATTTGTATACACACATATAACAACAAACTTTGTGCATTTATAAATAAAAAGAAACACAAACAGAGTGCGCTGTCTGCAGCCTGGTCTGCGGTGATCTTATTTAGAAAGCTGTATTAAAATAACTGTAACTCAGTGAATACTCAACACAGAGACATGAGAGATATATCTATAGAAAGCTTGACATGTCTACTTTTAAACTAGCAAGTGCTACCAAAAACAAATATTCTGTGATAAAGTAATCCACATGAAAACATGCGATGTCCAGTCTTTCACGTCTCCCTTCATTATATCTAATGCGACCACGCCACCGTGCCGAGCGCTTTGTATTATAACTCCACGTGAAAGCTGACGGGTGGTAACCCGCCTCTCAGAGCAAACAAAGCAGAGACTGTACTTCACTTTTTTAATGTTACTGTTCGCTTCGCAGCTGAGAGGAATAAGACATAATTCACCTCATAAGACCGCTGAGAGGAATAAGATTTGGATTACCTCAGAAAAGAAGAAGAAGCGCTTGACCCAGCAGAGATAAACATAGTAAGTCTTTTTTTATTAATCTACTTGTTTTGTTTTCATAACTGACACATTTTACTAGTTAGACTTTTCCAGACTATAATTCCTGACTAAATGTATAATCAGGTGAAACATTATGAGTTTCATTTACATCATCTCAATGTTTTCACCATGCCAGGATATATGTATATATTTTTTTTTCATGTTCTATAACATGACAGCCCCTATGTAAATATTTCTAATGTGTTATACCCGGCCATTGGTGTTTGCAATCGCCTTGAGGTAAAAAAAAAAAAGTGCATCAAGTAAGCTGTAAATATCAATCGACAATAAATGCTTCGCGGTATTTGTGTTCTTTTTTCCCATAAATTATTACTAATAGCATCAGTGACCATCACGATAATGTTAATAATGTAGTTTATTTTATGCAAAACAGCATGCTTCTACTTTTTATGGCTTCAGATAAATACAAACCTGCTGCAAAGCTTCTAGCCAATGCAAATAAGCAGCCCACTCAGGAACCTGGAACACAGCTAAGACCAAGCTTGAGGTACACACTCCCCATCTCTTCAACGCGTCTCTTCTTCAAAAAAAAGGTATGTCCTTCAGAGCACATAAACAATATACATTTTGGAAATGGCAGGTATGTGATGTCTATATATATATTTCAACATGACTCATGAGCATGCATTTATTTGATCCAAAATACAGAAAGTTGTATATGCTAAAGCAGTAATATTGTGAAATTATTTTTACTATTTAAAATTACTGTTTATTTGAATATATTTTAAAAATTTAATTTATTCCCAGATCAAAGCTAAATTTTCAGCATCATTACTCCAGTCTTACTCATGTAACAATATACACTATACCATTTTAAAAGCTGGAGTATATATAAACCTACGAAGCACACAAGTGATGATAAATACAATAATCATGTTAGAAACGATGCTGTTCTTTCAATTAAATAAAAAAATATCTCTTCAAAATTAATAATAATAATAATAAGAAGAAGAAGAAGAAGAAGAAATGTTTTTTTGAGTAGCAAATCAGAATATTAGAATGATTTCTGAAAGATTGTGTGACTGGATAAAGATGTTAAAAATTCAGCTTTGAAAGTCGCTTTGATTGATTTCCTAATAAACTGTTTAACTGCACTCGCAAGTGAATCTCAAGTTTAACTG
>NW_024877253.1:0-1041 GCF_018340385.1 Cyprinus carpio
AAAAGTCAGAAAACCTTCTTGCTCCCTTTAACAAAACACTCGACGGACTCAGCCATATAAATTGAGCGTCCTTGGGAGGGCGAGCCCCGGAACTATCCGGAAGATCGAAGGCCCAGGCGGCCAGTCAGAGGTACTCCATATGTCCTGGCTCTATGCCCCTAACCAAACACCCGTCCTATGCATCAGTCTAGTGAAGACTCCAACCTCATGACTGGCTCCAGAAACTCCATAACAGCCGGCACTAAGAGCACGCTCTCCCAAACCCTGGTTTTAGATCAGTGTTTCCCAAAACGCAGCTCCTGAGGCCCCCCAACACTGCATGAATGTGGTTCTATGTCACCTTAATCAAACACACCTGATTCAGATCATCAGCTCATTAGTATAGACTCAAGATCTGGAATCGCGGGTGTCTCAGACAAAGGGCCTCATATGTTTTAGATGACTCCCTTTAACCAAAACACACCTGATTCGATGGCATCAGCTCAAGTAGTGAAAGAAGACAAGCAGCAATCCCTGAAAGGGAAGCACACCGCTCCTGGATTAACACTGCAATACCAGGCCGACATGCGTGGAGTGGGATAGAGCAAGCCCCGGCTCCAGCCTCGGCGGATCCAAAAATCAATTTAATATGTAGTCCCTGGTAGGGGGACGATCAGATATTAAACTGATAAGAACAGATACTACACTTGATCTTAGCCAAAGGTCGAGAAGCGATGCTGCAGTACGGTGCAGCGGGAGGAAGCGGGACATGGCCACGCCCATCAGCGGCTTTGGCAAGTCAGGGAGACCTGAAACGCTGGGGGACGGTAGACCCTCCCTGTTCTGGCAACGCCACTGCAGCCTCGGCCCGATCGTCCGACGGTGGCTCTGCTGCGGCGCGGAGAGTACGGCATCGCCAGAATCTCCCAAACGGCTTTGTCGCAGAGCCACGCAAGCCTCATGTCATCGGAATCCTTGGCTCGGTACCAACGAGGCAGGTCTCAATTCAACCCATACCAAGCATAGGACGGAAGTCCTCATTCTGAACAGCTCTCTGACTGT
>NW_024877254.1:0-1813 GCF_018340385.1 Cyprinus carpio
ACCACAATGACCTTTGGGTTTCTTTAGAGCCATCTGTAAATATTTTCAAATATCCATAATATGAAGTAATCAAATAACTTAAGCAGGCTTCAGTAAAACTTTGCTTAGTGTGATGTTCACCTTTTCCGCTAATAAATCAATATTTACCTCTGGAACTGGAAGCAGCCATGGAGGAACACTACTTAAAAACTAATGCTGGGCCATCTTCAACTCTTTTTTTAAACCATAATGTTTCACTATATTGTCAATATTCCCAAACCCAAAACCACTGGACTTTTAGAATATTCCCAACAATCACTAAGTACCTCGACAGAGCTGGAGTTATTGAAACTTCCTTTAACCTTACCCAATAAGTTAAAGTGACAATTTCTCATACCTTAAATTAATAGGGGTTTCCTTAGATTAAACTAATAAAGCACTTGTATAAGTTGTTTTAAAAGCGCCCAGGGCAATCCTCAACGCCTTAAACTGCATTCTTTCAATTTTCTTAAGGGATGTCTTACATGCTGAGCTATACATTATACAACCATAATCAATAGTTGATCTTATCAATGCTTTATATAAGTTAATCAGAGACATCCTGTCAGCTCCAAAATTATGCCCAGTGACCATTCTCATAAGGTTAATTACCTTTTTGCACTTTGTTTCAATATATTCAATGTGATATTTCATGTAAGTTTGGCATCTTAACCATATTCCTAGGTATTTCAAAATTTTTCACTTCTTTCAAGTTGATTATAAAGCATCATTTTATAAGTTTCAGGACTTTTTCCTAGTAAAATACACCACATGTGACTTTGAAATAGAAAATTTAAAACCCCAATCAATTTCACTGTTCCAGTACATGAATGTCCTTTTGAATCTTTTATGATTAACATATGAGATATTACGCCCTCTTTCTCCAAATGACAGCATCATTCGTATATAATAGACCTTCGTTACTATCTTCCAGTTTTTCATATATGTCATTAATCATTATGTTTCGTTGGAGTTTTACGGGCAGTTGGCACCATAATGTTGCATTACTGCCATCTGCTAATCTCTTTTTCGTCTTTTTGGAGTTTTTCTTCGCGGTTGGCACACAACGAAAAGGTGCATTACCGCGACCAACTGGTATGGAGTGTGGATCTGAATGACTACTACTTATTTTATTCCAAATGAAATAAAACTAATCCGATTCAACAAAACAAAACAAAAATCAACAAAACTAAAATTAAGACTCAAAGAGTTTTTCCTAAGAATTTCTACTAAATCAAAATGTATTCTTTCCATTCTAAGGTTTCGGATCATTTCCCACTTTTTTCCTCATATTTCTTACAGTGCACCATGACGTGTTCTATTGTCCACAGCATTCACATCTTCCGGTGTTATGTTTACCTATTTTAAATAAAGTGCTGTTTAACCCTGTGTGCGTAAATCTAAGTCTAGATATAATTGTCTCTTCTCTCCCTTTTCCTTCTTGCACATCTCATTTCTCCCACTCTCCTCTGAATTTTGTAAAACCACCGTCCTTTCCGCTCTTCCTCCCACTGCTTTTGCCACCTTTCCTTCAACTTCTGTTTAATAATGCTCTTTATTTCCATCTTACTGATGTTAACTGTCACATCGATGTATTCTCTTTTTGTGGCCTCCTTTGCAGCCTTATCTGCCATTTCATTTCCTATGATTCCAAAATGTGCTGGTACACTGATCTATAATATAGAACTGGATTGCTCATGACATCATGAAAGTGAAGCCGCCACGCCACCATATTGGTAATCCCTAGTGTGCGTAAACGTTCTTTTGAATTAATGGAAATTGTGTGATTTCAACA
>NW_024877255.1:0-1132 GCF_018340385.1 Cyprinus carpio
CTGCAGGACTCCCAGATCTTATTGAAGTTCTTCTCAGAGGGGTAATTCTGGAGAGACAAGGTCCATTTCATTGCTAAAAGCATTCACATTCCCGGTATGATGAGCACTTTCGAGCGTTTGAGCTGGAGAGCACAGAGCTTGTGGTTTTTAGGAACAGGAAGGATTCTCACTGATGGGCTGGTCCGCCTCAGACTATAAGGTAGCAGGAAGGCGAGTGAGGACGCTTAGTTTACCATATTTGTCTGGAATAGATACACGCTTCATATACCGCTTGGTATAATTCAAGTGGTACTGATGTATGCATTTTTTTCAGTTTTCTTCAAGTTTCTTTTGATATATCGCGGCACATACAACAAAGAATGCTATCTAAACAATTCCAGACTGAATGTAAAAAATATGTTGTTTTTTTCTCCTCTTTTAAGGCTACATCAAAAATGGTGGCAGCTGTAAAATTTCGAGTCATCCTGGACCATGACATAAAGACACTTTGTCTTCCTGGAATGCCACATACAGTTACAGAGTTGGAGTAGCAAAGCACACACAATTCAACCAAAAATTGCGATCTCAATTGACCTACAGCCTTCCACGCAAAGACCAGGATTTTTGATGACTTTGTTACTTTAAGTTCAATTGATGACCTGAAGGATAGGGACACACTGAAGGTAGTTTATGTTCCACCTGGTCATTTTTGTTTTCAAATGTTGACATTCCTGAGCTCCCCAACAGAAGATTACTCTTATCTCCAGATCAGTGTCAGAAAATGACTCTTGGTGTTCTAAACTATCAACAACATCATCAAGTGGTTCCATCTCTGCAGAATCTGATGACACTATAATACTCAGTCCCTCAAGTAGGCCTTGGAATGCACGTGTGCTTGCGGCTCAACTGACTTTCCTAGACTCCAAAGTTTTCATATAATACTGAACTAGTGCTTCAAAAGGCAACAAATGAAAAACTACTCAGAGATGGTTCCCTTTCAGCAAAGAGAAGTCTTACCTCCTGGTGTTAAGTCCAACATTCTGGAGTGTTTAGCTGTGCTCATCTCTTCTTACAATTCCTTGACCCAAGTGATGCACAACGATGTGCGATCGCGAAGGGCTCTCATAAAAAGAACCTATGTTTGAAGGAGCCA
>NW_024877256.1:0-1891 GCF_018340385.1 Cyprinus carpio
GTGCATTGTTTGCCACTCAGGTCCGTTATTTGGGGCACGTTATATCGGCTGATGGAATACGAGCAGACCCAGATAAAATAGATGCGGTGAGACAATGGCCTGTACCGAAGAATCAAACTGAAGTTCGTAGTTTTGTGGGCTTGGCATCTTATTATCGCCGATTTATTGAGGGGTTCGCTGAAATTGCGCGACCCATTACATCGCCTCACGGAGAAGGGTCGGAAATTTAAATGGGATGGTGAGTGCCAGCGGGCGTTTTTACAGCTTAAAACAGCCCTCGTGACAACTCCAGTCCTTGCGTATCCTGACCCGCACAAGGCATTCATTTTAGACACTGATGCGAGTGATGTGGGCATTGGTGCAGTTTTGTCACAAGAGGTGGATGGCTTAGAGCGGGTTGTGGCGTATGCTAGTCGAGCTTTAACAAAACAGGAACGCAGGTATGCCACCACGAAAAAGGAGTTGCTTAGTTTGGTAGTGTTTACTAAATACTTCAAGCATTATCTGCTTGGGAAAGAATTTATATTGCGGACTGACCATAGCTCCTTAAGGTGGCTTCATAATTTTTAGGGGCTGGAAGGACAGCTGGCTAGATGGGTTGAACAGTTGGCCAGTTTTCAATATAAAATTGTGCACCGCCCCGGTCAAAAGCATGTTAATGCGGATGCGCTTTCACGCTTGCCATCATTTGGTGCCAAGTGTGGAAGATCTTTCAGATCCACGTGTGGAGGTTAGTGCTTCTGTTTGTGCTGTATGTGAACGGCTCCTTCGGGGGAGATTGAGGATGAGTTGGTGGGGCGCAAAAGAAGGATGCCGTTTTACAGATTGTAGAACAGCTGTGGTTGCGGGGAGGAGAGGCGTGCTGAAGCACAGACAAAGTGGAAGTGAGGGGTTTTTGCCCGTGTGGGATCAGTTGGAGTTTGAGCGAGGGCGGTTAGTACGTAAACCTCCTCTTAATACAGATGCTGCATTAAAAATGCAGGTGGTCCTTCCGAAGGTGATGGTTCCAGAGGTGTTGAAAATGTTGCATAACTCTGCTACCGGTGGTCATCTAGGTGTGCAAAAATTACAGGCAAAAGTGAAAGACCGGTTCTATTGGCCTGGGTGGTTTGAGGATGTAAAGAAGTGGTGTAGGGAATGTAGGGAATGTACGGAATGTCCATCTCGTAAATCTTCAGCGCCGAACATTCGTTACCCCCTTTTTCATGTAAATTTATCCGGTCTATAAGCGTGTCCACAGAGAACGTAGGCCTATTAGCCATAACCACGCCTCCTCCCTCTACCACAACATCGAAAGATAACTTACCCACTTTCATCCCATCGCTTTAAAATATGGGTGTCAATAAAAGACATTCATTACACAGGCAGACTGGCAGAATACCCTGCTCCACCTGAGAGCCTTTCACTTTGCCACCAAAAGGTCACAGTAATGGTTATTATAAAGGAGGAAGGCAGTTTCTTAACATGCCCTACAAACTATCAGACACCCCCTTCACCGCCCCTGTAATCAAAAACTTCACTACGAGGTGGAACAGAGGTATCAACATGCACAATCACATCACAGGGCTGCGCGACCCATTGTTTGTTGCCACCCAAGAGGGGAATCTGTTTTCCCATCAACCGACAGCTCTTTTGATCAAGATTAATAATAGCGCCCATACTTTTAGCAAAAAGTCCAGGAGCCAAGCAGAATTTCTGAGGCTCCAATTCTGCCACAAGAAACTCTGTGATGACAGTTAGGGAATCAACCAAATTGACATACCGCTTGGCTAGCCACCCAAAATCCTCAGCATACTCCCCCATTGGCCACTCTAACCACACCCTCGTGATGTTCAAGGGGAGCCCCACCATTCGTAATAGTAAGCCACCTCTGTTTAGGTGTGTGAGACTT
>NW_024877257.1:0-1842 GCF_018340385.1 Cyprinus carpio
GACAGGTCAGACCAAATAAAGTGGTAATATGTCACATTCTTTTCAGCTTTAAGTAGTATAGTCACATGCAAGATCAGACAGAGATGATTTATTAATGGAAGTATATTTATCATTATACAGACTGAAAGAGGCTGGAATAGTGGTGTATTTCTGTTGGGTACCAGCACACATTGGGGTAACTGGTAATGAAGTTGCGGATAAACTAGCAAAAAAAGCACTAGACAAGAGGGAAAAGGGAGGTGGATGTTAAAGTACCTATGGGGGAAAAGGAGGCAAAATCAATTTTAAAGAGAAAGTTAATGAATAAGTGGCAAATTAGATGGGACAGTAGTAGCACAGGAGATGGTGTTATAGTATCACACAGACAGTAGGGAGGATACATTGTCAGGGAAGGAAAGAAGAAGTATTGCTGTCTAGGTTAAGATTGGGACATACAGGGTTAAACTCAACCACTGGAAATAATGGGGTTACATGAAAATGGATTATGTGATGTGTGTGGAGTATAAGGTCCTAAGGTTCCCACATTTCTTTCACGTGTGGAGTATTGTCAGCGTGAACAAACTATGAGGCACGTTTAGTCATCTGAAGAAATCGGAAGGATAAGAATGAAGAATGAGGATTAGTTTTAAGGAATAAAGGTTTACTGGATATACGAATATATAGAGGGCACTAATTACGTTTATATATAGTTCAGGTTTGGGTTTAGAAATATGATATGCAGAAATGTTGAACCTGTAGGGAACTGGAGGAGTGTGGGCCGGAGGAGCTGAATACACTTGGCGCGGGAATGAAACTCAATGAAACCTCTATTGCAGATATGATAAATAATGATGATGTATGTGGAATGATAGAGTAGGGTTCAACAAAACATAGTTAATGGTCCATGTGAAGAAGGAAGAGGAAATAGTTTTTAAAACTTCAGACTTATCACTCAAGGTTAATTTGCCACCATCAACACAGTAGGTGGCGATAATGCTCCTTTGGAGTTAATGCGCCCTATACAGAAAAGAAGAAGAAGAAGAAGAAGAAGATCAGTGTTTGCTTTAGTTGTGCTCTTGACCCTTGATTTCTGTCTTAGTTTTTCTCTGGTTATTTGTAACCGAAAACATATTTGTTGTAACCCAAAAGCCCAGAAGAAATATTATCAGGTGTTATATATATATATATATATATATATATATATATCCAAAAACAACTTAGTGGGCCTTCAGGCTACTATTTTCTATTCAACCTGTATCTAGGTGTTGGTTTGTCCTTACTGTATACTGGCGATGATAATTACCAATTATTGAACTGTTTTGGGTATAAAATATGTATGAAATAGGTATTTGTGTAAAGTAGTTAGATTGATTATAGTAAATGTGACTCTAAGAACAATCTCGGTTCGTGTAACCACGGTTCCCCTAAATATAGGGGAACGAGATGCGGTGGCGCGTCACCGTGTAGAACACCTTTTCGGTTGTGACGAATGTCTGAAGCCCTATACCATCCCTTAGAATTTTTATTGGCCAAATAAGCAGCACTGCCTTATGCATCGCGCGATGGTATACCTGAGTGCCGCGCTATTTCGGCTCAGATTTCATGAACTGAAGAAATGCTATCAAGTGACGGAACGGCGGACCCGAGCATCTGCGTTCCCTATTCAGGGAACCGTGGTTACACGTAACCGAGATGTTCCCTTCAGGTCTTCGATGCTGCGGTGACGCCACCGTATGGGAACCCCTATACCATACGCCTGACGTACCTGATGTTGGGATCCAAGGAAAGCATCTGCTCAAGCGGATAGAACCTGGGAGCCAGGGCCATCCTCACATCCAGACTGTAAAACTTGACAAAAGTGCT
>NW_024877258.1:0-1583 GCF_018340385.1 Cyprinus carpio
GTTCTCTTGCTGTGCCACCCTGTCTGCGGCGTTTCTCTCCGCATACTCCTTTGCCCTGACATGTGCATCCAGGAGTCTGTTCCTTGTGTGCATTTAGCCAGTCTTGCCCCGGACCGCATCTGGTTCTTGGCCCAGCAAAGCATCGTCGGAAGATGGGGTTGAATGCCAAATAGCAAATGGTAGGGTGAATAGCCTGTGGAGGAATGTGGGTGTCACATTATAGGCATACACAAGTTCTGCTAGGTGCTCTGTCCACTCTGGCGCTTCCAGGAGCTGCCTCAGAGATCATGGAGAGGCCCTGTTGAACCCCCTCACAATGTGGGTTTCCCTTGAGGGTGGTGTGGTGCGAAGTTTTACCCGTAGTGCTTCGCAAAGCCCGTCGATGACGGGCGCCTCGAAATTTCTACCCTGGTCCGAATGCAGGCGCTAGGCACGCCATACTTTAAAAACCATTCTTTTAGGAGGATCTTAGCAGTAGTTTCTGCCTTTTGGTCACGGGTAGGGAATGCCTGACTAAATTTGGTGAATACATCCGCCACCACAAGGATATTTTTCACGGCCATCTGTAGCTGGCTCTAGAGTGTAAATCTACTGCAACAACTTCCAGTGGCGGTTAAGCTACATCGGTGTCCAGGGAAGCTGGATTTTAGGCCGCGCATCTTTTGCCAACACACAATCACATCACAATTTTTCACCCACTTCTTCCACATCCTCGCATATACCCCCCCGCCAAAAACACCTCCGTTTTAATAAGCCCATGGTTCCTGTTTCTATGGCCTTGATGCCCCAACTGATCCCGGATGCTTCTCAGAACCCGCTCAGTGCCGCTATGTAGGTAACAGTATCTGTGGCACTCCCCGCTGTGAACATCTTCACTACACGCATACAGAAGACCTTCTTTCTCCTTGATTTTCTTCCACTGCTCTCAATAGGGACAGCACAGGCTCTGGACAACTCCATTCTTTCCTGGCAAGTGGGCTTTCTTTTCCTGCTCCAGAACTTTCTGGAAGACATGAGAGTCGGATCGTCTCCCTGAACCAAATATGATGTCTGCTTTTATATATCCCGCAAGGTGGTATTCTCACAGTCAACACTGCCTTCTATCTGGGCAGTGGATGCTTGCATCTGCCAAACTTTTGCTAGCAATTCAATCCCTCAAGGGTCACTCAGATCAGGGCCCTAAGGCCGTTCTGCTCCTAAGGCGGAGTTACAGATGGCGACACAGTCATTACACTCTGTTTGCTGTCCTCACTTTCAGGCTCCACCTCCCTCCAACTCTGGTCTTCTCGAGAGTGCATCTGCTGATGTGTTGCATCACTTCAGGACTCCGTACTTCACATCGAATTGAAGACAGCAAGCTGGAGAACGCGACCACTTTGACACCATCTTCTGGCGCCAGCAGCCCAACTTCATACTGCTATAATTACCATCATTCCGCCCGGCCACGTGAGCCTCCTGCTTGCATATGCTATCACACTCTTTTTCCCCTTTCTGATGCTGGTATAAGGACGGCACCCAACCCAAACTTGCTGGCGTCTGTTTCCAAAACAAATGGGATGGTGAAGCGAGCATATCCCAAGGTT
>NW_024877259.1:0-1861 GCF_018340385.1 Cyprinus carpio
AGGTTATGAACGGTTTGAGAACTTGATGTTTCCCCATTCAAAGAGAGTAGTTGCACTTGCATGCCCAAGACGCTTCAAAGATGGCCACCGAGTGACATGACTTGTCTTAAGACTTTGATGCTGTTAAAGACATTAAATTGATTCAACATACAGATCTTAAAATAAGTCAACGTTAACCAACGTGTTTAACCTTTTTCCTCCATTTAGCAATTTAAATATTTTCAACAGTTTCAATTGAAATTGAAAATTATTTTCATGTGTCATGTGCAGGCTGGGAGCACATAGACATTGTTCAATCATGCTTTAATAGTAAAGAATGAATATAGAAACATGCATTTTCTCATTTAGAAATTCTACAAATATAGCTTTGTTTCCAACACAGTCAGATAATCGTCTCAAGCGCTTCTTTGTTGACAGGTTCTCAGGACAAAGGTCTCATTTTATCAAGAATAAAGACTTAGTTCACCATTACCAACAGCAAGTACATTTTATTGCTGCTTGAATGTTAAAACACCCCAAACTGCACCTCGCCACAAGCCTCTACATGGTGTTTTCAGCATCTCAAGGAGTTTAACCATGGCTGGCTCCAGACCGTTATTTTGCACTGAATGACCTTGAAGACAAAAAAGAAAAAAAAAAAAAACCTGAACATCGAGAATGTGGTGACATAAATCACAATATTGTAAAGTAGAGGTCTTACCTGTGCAACATTGGGATTCTTCTGAACGGCACAATATGGTCTTTAACTCCACCCTTTTTTGCAGTTATTAAGTGTCCATCTCACAGTGAAGATGTATTTCATGCCAGCAGCAACCTGGAGTGTGTCAACCAGAAACATGTTCAGACATAGTTGGGCCAACCCGAGTTAAAAAAAAAAAAAAAAGTCTGGGGCCTAAAGATTCTTCTTTAATTTAAGTTAGGGGCAGTCACCACTGTTAAAGTCATGCTGGAGAGCCCTCTCACTTCTCTTTCGCTGTTCACATTGGCCGAACAGGTCTAAAGTAAATCACACTTGAACAGTCCTTACTTACTGCATATAAGATATTTATGTAGCATTTTCATCAATCGTTTCCTCAAAGACATAAGGCAAACAGTTCTGTTCTCTTTGTACAACTGGGAACAATTTTATGTTTCTCTGAGATTTCATTACCCTGAACAAATCTTTACGCCATCATTATTCAGTCATGACAGCTGCTTTAGCGGAACTTATCACTGGGTCGATTCAGCGACGCCTCTAGCTTCTTAAACGATTACAAACCAAACAACGCTTTTGAAAATTTGTTACTTACGTTGAACCTGATGACTTTGGAAACTCTTTACGCACAAAACATCCCGTTGCTTTGCCTGTTATGTGGTCCACTGCGAAGCGTAACGCCTTCCTGAACATCTTTATCGTTAGTAATGTACGCTACAAGGCCTCCAGGAGATCAGCGCTCTCCGACCAAAGTCACGGCCAAAAACAACAATCACCTTAAAGATGATACATGCAGATGGGATTACTTGGCTCAAACCCGTCTTGACTCTTTCTTGTTCCCTTATTATGTCGACAAGTAACTACCACTAACAATTCTGCTTAATGAGATTATATATATATATACCGATGGCAGGGGCAGGGGCGTTGTACTACCACCAATCAGATTCAAGGAGAAGCGGTGGGTTTGGACAAATTAATTGTTTTGTCGTTTTTAATTTAATTACAGCCCTTAGCCAAGGCGTGCTCTGTGTTGGAACATTCTTTTTAGTCTTCCTCTTTGCACGGTACAATTAACTGACATTATTTTGTGATAATTTAGTCTTATGTGTTATTCGGTGTGTCCTTATATCCAGTACACCCGGCTGCAGCTCGGTGTGTCCTTGTATC
>NW_024877260.1:0-1969 GCF_018340385.1 Cyprinus carpio
TGGACAAGGATCCTGAATTCAGCGTGATTATGATGTTTATGGAAGGTGTCTTAGAGATGGGGATGCAGAAATAGCTGATATGAGCAGCAGATATGGGAAACTTGTGGTATATTCCCCCACCAAGGTGGTTTATCACCACAAAGAAACACCAAATAAGATCAGGATAGTCTTTGATTGTTCAGCCAATGTATGAAGAGTACAGCTTTGAAAAGATTATTTATTGACTGGGCCCGATCTTACCAATGGTGGTGACTGGAGTGCTTGTTCGCCTTAGTAAAAAATCCAATTGTTGTCATGTGTGACATGAGCAACTGTTTCATAGATTTCATGTTAGGGCAGATCGGGATGACCGCGTTTTCTGTGGTGGTCCAATTGGAGATATCGACACAGAGCAAGAGAATATACGAATGAAAGTAATCTCTTTGGGAGCCTCATCCGCCCAGGTTTGTGCCAATGATGGCCTGAAGTATTGCCAGTCAATAAATGGGACTTTGTGGTGTCTTTGGCTGCTAGTTTTATTAGAAATAATTTCTATGTAGATGTGATGGCCTCATAAGCCTGGAATCTGTTGAGGCTGGCGAATTAGGCTGGTGGAAGAGAAGCTCAAGCTCTGTGAGCTAAAGGAAAGTTGCCGCCTTCTACCAATTCATTTCCAACCAAAGCGAAGTGTGGGTCCAATCAGTGAGAGTGACCGTGCTGTCGATGTGAAGGAACGTTGCTCCATACTGACTATCTTCCAGTTAAAAAAATGTTCTGGGAGTAAGGTGGGATGTGGAGACTGATGCCAGTCACCTTTAATGCTGGCTTGATGAGAAACCTGCCCGGCGTGGTGGAATTCTGTCCATTGTGGCGTTACATTTATGATCCCCGGGGTTCTTGGCTCCATTCATCATATATGGCAGAAGGTGCTGCAAGTAGATTGTGTCACAGGGCATCAGTTGGGATGAACCACTCAACATTGAGTTGGATCCAAGGTGGGAAGAGTTGGCTGAAGGATTTGGCCTAACTAGAAAAGATACAGATCCCAAGATATGCTTCTTACACCTCAAACTTCTTTTGGGAAGATCCTGAGGACGGAGTTGCACCACTTTCTGATGCAAGTAGTAAAGGTTATGGTCATGCTCCTATATCAGACTGGTGAGTGATACCAAGGTAAAATTGTGCCTTAGTCATGGGGAAAGCAGAGTTGCCCCAACTAAAGTTTTCACCATACCAAGATTAGAGTTAACAGCAGCAGTGATTTCGGGGGGTGCGAGTAGGTATGCTGAAGGAGGAGCTTGGCTTTTTTAAAATTGACAGAGAATATTTTTGGGACAGATTCCCCGTAGTCCTTGGGGTTTAAAAATAATAATAAAAAACCCCGATTTCATGTCTTTTTTGCAAACCGGGGACAGAGAATTCGGGGGTCCACCCACCAGACAGGGGTATACATCAAACAGAAGAAAAAACCCGCTGACCATGCCCCGAGGGGCCTACGTAGAAGAGCTTTTTTAAAAAAACCCCCACAGGGCCCAGATTCCTCTGGGAGAAAGAGGTGGTTTAACCGGTAGGAGGTCAGTGGGTACCCGGGGTCAAGGCTGTCCAATTTTTAAAACTGAGGCAAATTAAGTGGATTTTAAGAGCACTAGCACGGTTTTCAAAATGGACTAAGTGTGAACGCATTCCCGGGGTTTTAAAGATTAGTGGTAAAGAAGTTTTAAAAATATCAGGAGCCTTTAAGTGTGTGGGAGGAGAGAAGAAGAGCTTTTATTCACGCTTTCTTTATACGCTTTGGCACAACAGGATGCCTTTAAAGAAGAGTTGTATGTACTCTCGCCATGAATCTGGGAAGGGCCTTGTAACCAAACCCTGTACCCGCTTGATCCATTTAGCAAAATTGGGAAAAATGGGGTGGGGCCCACTGAGGAGGCATCTCCCCCCTTGAATTTCGGCATCCACCAAACCTTCCAAAGGATGGGATCATCACTTT
>NW_024877261.1:0-1891 GCF_018340385.1 Cyprinus carpio
CTTCCTTCAAGACAAATTCCTAAATGTGCTGAGGTGAAGCCAAAGCCAGGCACTCATCTCTCATCCCAACGGACACTGAATCTGAAGAGGATGAGTCTGTGGAGCACACAGAGAGGACAATAACAGTGAGTCTGAGACTATTCACACGAAAGCAAACGCTTGAGGCTGGGGTGAAGCAGAAACCAATGTTTGAGAAGATCCATCCTATAGTTCTGGAACAGTCGAATGACTCTGGAGAGAAAGAAGTGTGGAGACTCCAAAGCTGATGTGCTTTACCTAAAGGCTGAGGAACTGGATGAACAAATGATGAGGTTGTTCTGCATAGACTAAGCATCATCAATGCTCCCAAGAAGAGAGTCAGCAACATTTAAAACCTAAAAAAACCAGCAAGCTGGGGTGAAGCAGAAAGCCATGTTTGAGAAGGTCCATCCCTCTAGTTCTGGAACAGTCAGATGACTTCTCGAAAAAGAAATGTGCAGACTCCAAAGCTGATGCTTTTACAAAAAAGCCTAAGAAACTGGATGAACAAATGATGAGGCTGTTTCTGTGTAGACTACAGCTTCCTTGTCCTAAGAAAGAGAACCAACAACCTTCAAGAGGTCCAGAGAAGCCTAAGGCAAGAAGAAAAATTGGTCTTTTCCATTAAGCAGAGAAAAGGTTACAAACGAGTAATTGAAGAAAACGAAGAGTCAGAAAAGGATGAAAAACTTGAAGAGCTTCTTTGAAGAATTCCAAAGGATCCAAATCACAGTTTAACACACAACTATACTCAAGTAACTCTTATCTAATGCCTACAAAAGTAAGAAATATACAATGTATGACAATTATCATAAAATGGATGTAATGGAATAAAAGATGTTTGTAAATAAAGATTAAAGCAAATGTTGAATAATATGCCTTGAATTGTATGTCTTTCACCATTGTGCACTTCAGGATACAGTCTAATATATTATTTAACATATTAGATTGTACTAAATTAGGACGAAAAAACAAGTTTATTGTGTTGTAACATATACTGATAATTTAAATTTAACACAGATTAAATAAAAAAATAATTAAAATTAAAATGATTAAAATTGTATAGTATAAAATTACATTACATATACATTCACAACATCACTATAGCCTATTTGGTAGCTATATACATTATTTCTAATCAGATTGAGTGTGTGTGTGTGTGTGTGTGTGTGTGTGTGTGTGTGTGTGTGTGTGTGTGTGTGTGTGTGTGTGTGTGTGTGTGTGTGTGTGTAAACCTGTTATGAAATCTTGCAAAGTGCTTGAAGTATTTGATTTCAGATGCAGCCTGTCACCTTTTTGTTTGCGAATGAATCAGTGTTTTTGAACACATAAGTTAAATGATTCATTGACTAATTTGCCACCAACTACTGACAATAGCTGCACCCCAATTCACAAACTTATGCACTATTCTATTCCATTTTGTAATTTTACCAGTGTAAGCAGAGTGTTCTTGGAACACTGCTTGACCAATCAGGTTAGAGGACTGAAAGAAACTAAATGTTGTACTGAGTCCACTAATGTTTAAAAAGTTGTGGTCAGTGAGTTTGAAAATCCAGCTTTATCATGACAGGAATAAACTACATTTTAAATATATTAAAATAGAAAAATGGAAGCGTAAGCGTAAGTTCTACTAGGAAGACTAAATGTCACGTCACATTACAATTAAGGTCTAGCCAGGGCCGGCGCGTGCCTATAGGCGAACTAGGCAGCCGCCTAGGGCGGCATCTCAGCCAGGGCGGCAAGAGAGAGAGAAGGCGAGAGAGCGAAAGCGAGAGAGAGAGAGAATTTTTTTTTATTATTATTTGTTTGTTTTACATTAGGTTACAATTATCGCACTTATATCAACAGCATTTTTTCCCACTCCATTAGTATA
>NW_024877262.1:0-3135 GCF_018340385.1 Cyprinus carpio
TGTTTGCTTTTTTTAATGTTGTGTGTTGTGCAATTCCTTACTAGGCCACTGTAATAAACCAACATGCAATAGTGAGCGCCTATTCACATCCCTAACCCTATGTATTACCAATAGTGATGTCACTAATTAAAAATAAGATTAACTACATTAGCTCTTTTAAACCTCAAATGATTGACCTGCACAGTACACAAATACTTAATTTCCATAAGCTCTTTTATTTCTCTTCCACGAATTGCCTACGGTTCCAGCAAAATACCAGTCTCACCATTGTGAACTACAGCCAGCCACCAGCCAAAGTCCCGCGAGCAAAAAACTGATGAAAATACCAGCCATTATAAGAGCAGAGTCAGTGTGACCAGGATGAGGGTCACTAATCATGTTATTGGCAGTCCAGAGGTCTTAGTCTTCATCAGCTGTGTCTGGCCAGTAATCTGACGTGCTGGATGTGCTTCATCTAATAAGAAAATTCTCTGAACCAAGCACACTCTCAGGGTTGTCAAGGATTAACACCGGCTAGTATTACAATTACTTACAATTCATCATCTCTTAACATTCATTTTGCTGTTCTGTTAAAATGGAAAAGTTTTTAGGCCAGAACCATATGGGAGAACAAGCAGATTTATAGAGTTTACAATAAAAACAATGTGTTGGCCCCAAAAATAATTTTTATTAAGTTACACCAATTTTAATAAAAATAAATCAATCAATTAATTAATTAGTAAATCAAATAAATAAAAAAAATGGATTACCCTTTGCAAAAATTTTGAGTTTAAAGTTACCCTAATATTAGGTTGATGTAATGTTCAACATTATGTATATCAACAGGAAGCTCATCAAAATAAGGTTTGTAACTTTAAAAACTTTAAATAAATATATACATTAGATTTTTTTTACTTGCAGTGAATGCATATTAGGCCTATTAAAGTTAACGAAAGCTCCCAGAGTATTAGCTGTAGGCCCTCTTGTCTCTCTCTGACCATAAAAAGGTTTCCTCCTCCGTCTCCGTCATCCTTTTTTTCTTCTGAAGATATAGAAGATTCTATCTTCTATATCTTCTAATAATCCTTCTTCATTTCAGGCTGCAAAGCAAAAAAAAAAAAAAAAAAAAAAAAAAAAAAAATTGATTATTTTAAGGGGTGATTTTTTTCTATACCCACACCTATGCTTGTGTATGTTTATTAGTTTTAATATCACTAGGTTTATTTGCTCTCTAATTTAGCAAGAAATGACACACTTGCATGTATATATATATATATATATATATATATATATATATATATATATATATATATATATGTATATATATATATGTACATAAATATGTATATATATATATATATGAGGAGAGGAAGACATAAATTTAAAAATAATTGTTTTAAATGTATTATACTTTTAAATTATCATTTATTTCTGTGATGCAAAGTTGAATTTTTAGGATCATTATCACATGATCCTTTAGAAATCATTCTAATATGATGATTCATTATCAAAGTTGGAAACAGTTCTGCTGCTTAATATTTTTTTCAGAACATGTGATACTTTTTTAGATACTTTGATGAATAAAAAGTAAAAAAAAAAAAAAAAAAAAAAGAAGAAGCTATGTTTTTAAAATATAAATATTTTTGTAATAACAATATACACTACTATCCGTAATTTAGTCAGTAATTTTTTTTTTTCTTTCTTTTTTTAAAATAAAATCAATAGTTTTGGCAAGGATATGTATGTGTTAAAGTGATAAAAAGTGATAGTAAAGAAAATATATGTACATATAAGAATATATATTATTAGAATTTTTTTACATTTTCTGTTCATCAGTATATAACAGTAGATTTTAGACCACTTGTATAAAATTTGTATATTTATCTTTAGAAGTCTGTTAATGGTAAGTGTGAAACATTTACACCAAAAGATGAGAGGTAGTTTTTTTTGTTTTTTTTTTTTTTTTTGGTAGTAGGCTGTGAAATTAAGTATTTGTAAAACTTATTTCATATGCTGCTATTTTTAACCAGTATTGGGGAACACAATGAGTTGAAGGGATGACATAAAATGTAATTATATTAAATCTAATCTGGGCTATAACTAGGAAAAGATTAACATTAATGTTCACAGATAACATGATAATTTGTTTTAACAAGTGCTGTAAAATTAAAATTTATTAAATGCTTTATAAGTATATTGGTTCATGTTTACTGATGTAAAGTAGTTAACTAATATTAACAACCAAAAAAAAAAACTATTAACAATGTGTATGTATGTATGCAGGATTGGCAAAAGCAATGCATTTGGCCTTGACAGCAAACATGATTGGAATACAAAACACCAAAACCACTTGAACAGAAAGCCATGGAAAACATGTGTTTGTTGAGCCAGTTTTTTTGGTGTAATGATCTTGGCATGTTATGTTTTAATTCATTTGATTACTTTGGTCTGGTTCACACTCGAGCTAAAATGGTAATGGACTCAAATAGTGATTCCTCTAAATCGCTGATAATTCGCTTTCTGTTTTTTGACAATGGCCTTCCTGGCCACTGCCGGCCAAGCAGCTGGGTCATTTCTAATGAATGTTAAATGAATGCTGCGGATTGGGGAGGATAGAAGTGGTCATCTGGAGTTCACCCGCGGCATACCAAACAGGGATAAATGTCAGCAGGACGGGTCCAAATCGGGCACAGGAGCTTGCAATGATCTCATTACTGGCAAACACCTGTAATGACACTTCATCTGTAATCACTATAAGAAGGCTTCCAAAAAGCACTAGCAAGTCATGCCACTCCATTTGATTTGGAGCTTTGTTGTGTACCGGAGGATGACTAAACCATCTTCTTTTGTGCCATCTGTGGAGTAAAATGCCAGCTCTCAAACTGGTTCCATGCTGTGATCTTTACTTAATGAACTTGGATTTAAAGGTATAGTTCACCAGAAATTAAATTCTGTCACCAGTACCTATGTTTCTATCCAAAGTTGTGAATGTAACTTATATGGAAAATTGGAATATTGCATGAAACATTTGCAAATAAAGCACCATTGCCATCCCATGTGTTCAAAAGAACTAAAATCATCACTTTCTGGGAAACTGGCACAAAGTATCACAAATAAAAATTGAAATTTGCTGCAGACCTGTGGGTCTTTTTTTTT
>NW_024877263.1:0-1719 GCF_018340385.1 Cyprinus carpio
TTTATACAGGCTTGTAATACCTTCTTGCTAAAAAAGACTAGTTGATTTCACAGGTTATTTCATTTGGATGTATTTTTTGCCTTTACCGATGACTGACTTCCTTTTTGTGTCACTTTAGACTGTTGTACGGTCACAGTCGGGATTTGAATAGCATAACTCCTTTCTTAACATACATTCCACGCCTACACTGAAAAGACGACAGCTTCCTGAATCCAACGCTACAGTTATGTGACCAATCGGACCTCCGACTTCAAAGATTACAGGGGCCAGGTTCAAGCTTGGCCAATCAGATCGCATATTGCTAATCGAGGGTGGTGGAATTAAGGAGGTGGTGAAAACTCGTTTGATCTATATACCTTTTTTAGTTGCAATTAACCCAAGACTAGCCCTCACCCTTAACACATAAATCTGCTAACCATAGCCTCACTAACCCCTGACCACCAAAAAACCTTTAAACATGCGAGCACCTAGGCTCAAGAAATCTTCTATTAACGCAAAACTTCACAAATATTCGTACGAAACAAAAACATAAACGACCCTCAGTCATTCATTCTCCATCTATCTATCTATAGCTAACCATCTATCTATCGATCTATCTATCTATCCTATCTATCCAGCTACCTATCACTTACCAGCATACCACCTTTGAAGGGAACGATATGTTCTTCCTCTTTTACATGTTCAATAGTCTAAATTGTTCAAGCCTACCTGCAGTTTTTATCTCAAAATTGTTTTTAAGTCCTGACTTCTAATGATACTTTCTCTCTTTCTCTCTCTCTCTGCATTTCTACTCTCTCTCTCTCTCTCCCCCTCTCTCTCTCTCTCTCACACACACACACACACACACACACACACACACACACACTCGCACACACACACATACACACACATGCTAACACTCTCACACCTATGCACACTCACATGCACACACACACACACACCTGGCCGCTGTGCACTTCTCACACACACCTGTGCACATCACTCACATTTTACACACACACACAAACACCACCCACACGCTGTGCACTTCTCACACAACACCTGCTGCACACACACACACACACACACATGCCTGTGCACACATTCACACACACCACATGCCTGTTGCCGCTCTCACACACACACACCTGTGCACAATCACACCTGCAGTACTCCCACACACACAAACGAATACCTTCTTCCTAAAAAGACTATTGATTTCACAGGTTATTTCAATTTGGATGTATTTTTTTGCCTTTGCCGATGACTGACTTCCTTTTTGTCACACTTTAGACTGTTGTAAGGTCACATTGGATTTGAAAGCAACATCCTTTCTTCCATAACATCCACGCTACCTGAAAGACGACAGCTTCCTGAATCCAACGATACCAGTTATGTGCACATCGGACCTCCGCTTCAAAAGATACTGGCCAGGTAAGCTTTTGGCCAATCAGATCGCGATATGCTAATGAGGGTGGACTAATGAGGGTGAAACTCGTTTTTTATCTATATACCTAGATTTGCAATTAACCCCAGAGACAGCCCCCTAACCCTAACCATAAATCTGCTAACCATAGCCTCACTAACCCCTAGCCCTGACGTAAATTTTCTAAATTTCATATTTATTTTGAACCATTAGCGGTCCTCCCCGATTCACTGTTACAGCCCTCCATCCATCTGGTACCCTGGGTCTACAATTTGATTAATTTACTAAGAGAACAAATCATGTGGTTTTAAAAA
>NW_024877264.1:0-1477 GCF_018340385.1 Cyprinus carpio
ATTTTTGTCTTTGGGGGTCCCAGATTCCTGTCTTCTGGGGTCACCACCTGGGGGAGGTGGAGAGCCCAGGAGATGGGCCCTCGAGGCTCATCACATATCAGAGTTTCAACTCTCTCTAGGCCTGTCCTTCTATTTGACCCTCAATAAGGTGGTGGGGCTCATATTCCCGGTCTGCCCCTCGGGGTGTAGGGGACTGGGGGGCAGGTGGAAGGCGCCCGGGTAGGCCTTCCAGAGGTCTAACTCTGACCCGAAGTTTGGTAGAAGTTTGACCTCGCTTTGGGGAGTTAGAGCTTGGCAAAATTCCCAGTCTTTTTTTGCATTTCAGCTCCCAGATTCGGGATGCCCCCCGGGGCCTATTGACTCGGGAGAGGCGGAGTCAGAGAGTGCCCGGCCGAGCATGAAATGGTCGCTGAGTAAAATGGAACTGGGATGTTGTCGCGATAACCTAAAATGTACATTTAGAATTTATTCAGCTGGACCTTTCATAATGCTCCCCGTGGACATCCATCTTTTTTTATGCAAATTCTACAGTATTAAGAGATAAACTTACATGAATGGACTCTGCTGAGCTGTTGAGTACAGTATAGGTGTTGCATCAAGAAATTGGTAACTATTTATGAAAAAAAACACTTTTTTTTATAGAACACGGGAGAATTAAGAAGCCGTCAGATAAATTAGAGGGTGGACATGCACCATAAGTGTGGTGAGAATCAACTAAAATCCACAATTTTTTTGTAATGCAAAATTCTACAGTATTATGACTATGAAACTGGACATAAATGGATCTCTGCTGAGCTTGCCGAGTACAGTATAGATGTTTTCATCAGAAAATTGCAACTGACCCTGAAAAAAACACTTTTTATGTGTCCGCACCTAAGAAAGTTGCGTCGAATAAACCAGTTGGACATGCACCATATGTGGTGAGAATAACAAAATCCACAATTTTTATCAATTGATTTTGATGAGCGACATAAATGGATTCATCTGGTTGCTGAGTACGTACACAATTGTTTATCAACAATATTGTGCATATTTAATTAAATCAGAAATTAAAGTTTGGTGAGAAGAAAATTAAATGTCCATTTCAATTTATTCAGCGGGACCTTCATAATGCTCCCGTGGACATTCATTTTTATCTACACTATTAGCGGCGCTGAAACTGGCACAAATGGATTCATCTTTGCTTGCATAGTACAGTACCAGGTGTTTTTCTTCAACAATATTGTACATATTTAATTAAATCAGTCTGGTTTGTCGCTAATATCTCGGCGATACAGCGGACCCCGGAGATGAAATTTGGTGGATCCATAGAGGGCCTCGGGGCCTATCGTTAAATGCGACCACCCCCGAGTTTGGGGGCAGTCGTTTCCTGAGTTATAAGGTTAATCCTAAATTTTTGGGGGGCCGTTTTCTCGGAATAGCGGGGGTTAGAGACGTTTGGGCAGGTTGTCGTCGGATAGAGGGGGACCGAGCTCTA
>NW_024877265.1:0-2230 GCF_018340385.1 Cyprinus carpio
AGGTTGCTAGGATCCCCAGGATGGTTGCTTGAAATGCCGCTGCGAGTAAACGCGGCCATAGGCGGTGCCATGTGGCTGCTCTGAATGCGTGGTGGTTGTTAGCGGAAGCCGCTAAGGGTACCAGGATGGTTACAGGGCAGTTGCTGGCGGTGACCTCGGTGGTTACTTTCAGGGGTCGGAGTGCTGCTAGGGTACTGGTGCGGCTTTTTTCGTTGCTGGCGCGGTATGGGTTGCTAGGCCATTGGGTATGGTACTCTGGTGTGGTTGCTATCGTGCTGCTACGGAGGCCGTTTTTGGGTCCCTCGGTGATTGGAAGTAGGGATCCCCTGCGGAGGCCAAGTAGCCGTTAAGGTCTCCAGGATGGTTGCTAGGGTAATGGGCGTGGTTGCTATGGTAGCATGGCGGGATACAGCAATGCTGTTAGCGTATTCAGGGCAGTTGCTAGGTACTGGGGTGTTTGATAGGTGTTGCTATGCGGGTTGCTAGGGGTACTCAGGCGCAGGCCGGCGCGCGTTGCTATGTGTCCTCACAGATGGTTGCTAGCATCCCCTGGATGGTTGCTGTGGCCGTTGCTAAGGTGTCTTTGATGTTTGTAGGGTACTTTTGTGTTGCTGCTATGGCAGTAATGCGGATGGTTGCTAGGCCGCTTGTTCTGGTATTTATGGTGGTTGCTGGGGTGTTGTTTTGCGGTTTGCTAGGGCATGTTGGTAGTTGCTATGGTGGATGCTAGGGTACCTGAGGTGTTTGCTATGCAAGCCGCTCATTGTCACACCGATCATTACTGTATGGTTTTTTATAGAGTTCTTAGCCTGTTTTTAGAACTTAGCTAATCACTACAACTTATACCCCACTGCTGGGTATGTTCTCAGCATTAGCTTGATAGCCTCTTCAAAATGTGGTATTCTCATGTTTATTCTTTCTTCTGCTAAACTCTCTCCCCGGAGTTAAACAAACGCCAAAGTTGGTCAGCGGCGCATTGTTCAGTTGGATTTTGTCGGGCCGACATATTTCACCTCGATGAACAACTGCATACCTGATCGCTTATGTGCGATAGACCACCATTCCTCAATAGGCTGCATGGGATCTGGACACCCCTTTGTGGTCTGTGACAAAAAAATGCGGACAAGTTAAGTCGGGCTCTGTACCGGAAGAATAATAGTAATAGCATGTGATGGCGGCTAGTGATGCTTTGCCCGCAAGCACACCGGGTCAGCTTAGAAGGTACTCTGAAGAAATGTGAGTGTTGCTCGCAGTTTCAAAACTCAGCCCTCGGATGCTAAGGTGCTCTAGGCTGTTGGAAGTGCGGATGCTATGGTTCCCAGATAGTTGCTAGGGCTGTTTCCAAGGTACCTAGGTGGTTGCTAGGGTAATCGGGGTGTTTGCTAGAGTGTTGCTATGTGGTTGCTAGGGTACCCATTTGGCTGCTATGTGGCTGATAGGTCCCTCGGACGGCTGCTAGGAGGCTGCTAGGATCCCCAGGATGGCTGGCAGGGCCGCTGCTGTGGGTAATCGGGGTGGTTGCTAGGGTGGTGCTATGTGGTTGCTCTGGTACTCGTGGTGGTTGCTAGGGTGGTTGCTAGGGTACCCAGGGTGGTTACTAGGGTAATCGGAGTGTTGCTAGGGTACTTGGTGTGGTTGCTAGGTTACATGGTATGGTTGCTAGTGCCACTGCTATGGTACTTATGCTAGTTGCTAGGGCCGTTGCTTTGAGGTTGCTTGGGTCCTTGGGTTTGCTATGGTACATGGGATGGTTGCTCGGGCCGTTGCTAGGGTCCCCAGGATGGTTGCTAGGGTACATTGGGTGGTCGCTAGGGCCGTTGCTAAGGTACCTAGGGTGGTTACTAGGGTAATCGGGGTGTTTGCTAGAGTGTTGCTATGTGGTTGCTAGGGTACTCGTGGTTGTTGCTAGGGTACAAGGATGGTTGCTAGGGCAGTTTCAAGGGTACACAGGGTGGTTACTAGGGTAATTGAGTGTTGCTAGGTCTCGGTGGTTGCTAGGAGGTTTCTAGGATCCCCAGGTGGTTGCTAGGGCCGTTTCTAGGTAATCGGGGTGGTTGTCTAGGGTGGTGCTATGTGGTGCTCTGGTACTTTCGTGGTGGTTGCTAGGGTGTGTTGCGAAGGTACCATGATGGTTGCTAGGTCAGTTTGCTAGGTACCCCCGGGTGGTTACTAGGGTATTCGGAGTGTTGCTAGGGTACTTGTGTGGTTGCTGGGTTACAAGGTATGGTTG
>NW_024877266.1:0-1827 GCF_018340385.1 Cyprinus carpio
TTGTTTTTCTGTGGAGAAATGTTGAAGATATCATTTAAAAAGCGGGTGTCTGTATACATTTGGTCCAATATGTGCTGTAAAAATGTTCATTGGCTTAATAGAAAGTCAATAAAGATGCATGAAAAGGGTGTCTGTAGTTGTTACCGCCAGCTATCGTAATGCAAGCTACGTGGTTTCAGCGATAAGCAACATCAATAGGCAACCACCATAGCAAATGAACTAAAGATACAACTAAAGATAATGCATTCACTGAACGAAGATTATTATGAAACAAAATGCAACTGTAAGGTTATTCTTAACAAAGCTGGCTATATAAATCTTTGTACTACAAGGATTAAAAAAGGTTACCTACTTCGGAACAAAAAATATCTGGGAATATACTGCAAAAATATAATATATTGCATAACACCTTCATATATACATATGTTAAACTAGTGCTTATACTTATCAATATACCTGCAATATATGCATTGACCATGTATACATTGATACATATTAAATATTTATAAAATGAGAAAGAAACAAAAAATAGCATTACATATAATTTTCACAAAGTTTTACATCCTTTATTGTGTATATTGCACATACCTCATTTCCCATAAATGTGAATGTATTATGTTAAAAGAGACGGTAAATGCTAAAAATAAGTCTTATTTCATACGTTTTTTTTGCTCCAATATGAATATAGGGGGATATCTTTTTGTGTATAAGTTCTATTATTTTGGTATTTTTAAAGTTTTAGAGTTACCTATTGTACATGCAAGTACGTGCTTACATGCTTTATTAATGAGCTTGAATATATGGGGCCAGAATGAGGTGAAATCAAACTTTGTCATAGGACAGAATGAGAGAGATATTTATACACCCTCAAGTACTTTAGTAAAAATGTCAATTCCATGTTTTTCAGAGAAGGATAAACAACAGAAACAACCAACAGGACTTTTATCATGAAATGCTGATAGGAAGTGCCAGACAATGCACAAACTAGTTCTCTGGTGGAAGAGGAAGTAAGAAAGGCAAACTGCACAATACAGCGATTGGTCGTTTGGATAATGGAAATATTGAAAGTAGTCGATAGAGGTCAGCTTTAAAACGGCACCCTAATGAACAAATAAGGAAACAGATTTATAAAACAAATACTATTTAATTAGATTTGAATCAATTCTGGGCAATACAACTTTATGTTGTCCACATGGCCCAGTTTAAGGGACACAACATTTGTTTCTTTTGCACCATCAATGTGACAACAGTATTTTTTTGCCAGACTTTCCTTTATGATACAGTCATTCCCATGTTCTCCTGCGGTTCCCAAGATGGGGGCCAGGCCTTTTTGGCTGAAAGAAATGGCAATAAAACGTACACAAATTATGTATTTCATTTCTGAAACAGGTTAAATATAAGGACAGCCTCTGACATGGTTTATAAACCCTGTTAGGCTTCTACATATTTCCCTGATAGAATGGGGTGGAGAGAAAGCAGAAGAAGAATGTAGAATTATATTATTGTCACTTTGTAAATGACATTTTTTAAACTGTCCATGTATGTTGTAGTTGTGTCTCTTAATCTCTCTGTAGGCAAAACTGATGCCACATGTGGAGAGGTCTTAGTTCATCCGACTTAAGCAGCCCTTTTGACTTCCCATAAAGAACTGTAACACACTGGTCCATGCCCTTATTGCATAAGCTGAAATAACTTCCAATTCATGGTCACTCAGACAGGCTTCTTAATTAGGTTAACTGTCCCTCTGAGACAACTCCTAAGTCAGTTAAACAAGAAAGCTGATGTTACCATGATGGACCGCAGAGACAATGGACCAGGACTTCTTTA
>NW_024877267.1:0-1961 GCF_018340385.1 Cyprinus carpio
AAAATAGAAACTATATATATCCAGGGAAAGAACATGTGTCTTAGTTAAACTCAATCCTTAACAACCTCAGATGACTTATTCTATTCTCAAATGACTTATGGAAATGATTATTACATACATACACAAACATATATTATTAACATATACATTATATATTAATCTTGATCTATTTAAGTATAGAAGCAAAATCTGATCTTCTTTCAGATACATATGCAACCCAATTCCTCCATTTTTCCAGAAAAACATCTCTCTTTAAGTTAACAAAAAAGGTAATCTTTTCCATCATATAAATCTCTATGGTCACATCTATCCAGTCATCTAATGTCGGTCTCTCTTGTTGCAACCATTTGCGAGTGATTGCCTTCTTACTGGCTGCTAAGAGGACGCCCATCAGATATTTGTTATCTACTGCAATAGTTTCTAAGCTAACACAACCAAAATACAGTAGTTTGAATTCTAGAGGTATGTCTCTTCTAAAAATATGTTCAAGAGCATCCTGTAATTCTTTCCAATATTCCTGAATATGTAGGCATTCCCAAAATATATGATAATGGGTTTGCTTCATTGCATCCACAGTTTCGCCAACATTTTGAAGTGTTACTACTGTACTTGGCTGTTTGTATTGGTGTTATAAAATATCTAATAATGTTTTTCCAACAATACTCCTTCCAATTTAGTGACCTAGTTGATTTCCACTGAAATTTCCATACAGTTGACCATTCTTCATCAGAAAAAAATATTCCACTTTCTGTCATCCATTTCTTTTTTATATAATTTGTAGAGTGTTTTTTCATATTTATTAAGCTCTTGTATATCTGAGAGACTATCTTATATCTAATACCTGATGTATATGCTTTTTTAAGCAATTCTATTAGTGGATTAAGATTATCTTTAAATTTCCTTTTATTTTTTTATCATAATAACTTCGAGCCTGAAGATATCTGTAAAAATCCTGATTTTCTAATGAGATCTTTTCCTTCAATACTTGAAAGCTTAGAACTTGCTCCAGTTTTGCTCACTCACTGATTGTGCAAAAAAGAAGTCAGATTCCCTGCTTTATTAATGTTGTCCCACGACTTGACTTCTAGTTATCCTGCTGAGTTGGAGTGAAGTCTGAATCATATATCAATCCTTTAAGAATGGCAGTATATTCCATACATTTAAAATATCTTTTATCACAGATGCCCAACACCAATATTTAAAGTAAGCTTTGTCATAAGATTCTAAGCGTATCTATATATTGTGTAGAATTATTATCTGCTAATAATGTACAGGGGATATTCTTTTGTAGTATAGTTTTCCATATCCTTCCAAGGAGCATTATAATGTGGGTCACACCAATTCTACTGTCCTAGTACAACACTGTATAATAGTCTTTAATGAGAAGAGCCCACCCTCTTTATCCTTTGGGGAGCTGCAATGTTTTAAAAGCGTACTCTGGGCTTTTTCCCTTGCCAAATAAAACGTGAAAGCAATTTATCCCACTCTATGAATTGTTTTCCGGTTATTTCTACAGGTAGGCATTGGAATAGTAAAGATATTTTGGTAATACATTCATTTTAATTGCTTCAATCCTTGAGCTAAAACTAAAAAGGGAATTAGATTCCATCTGGCTAAATCTTCTCTGATTTTTACAGTTAGTGGATCAAAATTCTTTCTTTGTAATTTTTCTATATTTTTCGTCAAATGGATACCTAAATATTTAAATGACTTTGTATGCCATTTTAACAAATATGTATTTTTTATATTTACAGGGGGATTATAATTATATGAAATTATTTCCGTTTTATCAATATTTAATTTATATCCAGAAAGAGGGCCAGAACTCTGAAATTGTTTCATTAGTTGAGGCAAAGACTTGGTTGGATCTCCAAGATAAATCAGTATATCATCTGCATAGCAGGCTATTTTGTGTTCCACTCCTTTTATACTGATACCTTGAATTGTTTTATCCTGTCTGA
>NW_024877268.1:0-1838 GCF_018340385.1 Cyprinus carpio
GCAGGTCCCATACACACTGGCTGGACAGGAGTAAGCAGGTGAGGCATGTCAGACCTGATAAGCAATAGAGGTTGGGCGTCAATCCAGGTAATTGCAAGGACCTAAGATGCCCATACTAAGATGCTCAGAGGGAATGTTCGGATAGTCTAAGGTTATCTATGTGAATGCATGAGGAATCAGGCATTTCTTGCATGGTCTGCAGCAAAGGTGACACATGGAGAGAAACAGTGGTCTGGCAGCAGCATTAACTACATCATGGATGGACCGTGCATTAGTGTGAGTGTTTCAGGTTCAAAGGGAGAGGTTCAACTGAACTACAGCCTGTGACTGAAAAACAATGCTACGCTCTGAACCACTCGTCCAACTTACTGCATATATGCTTCCATGACTTTCTTATGATTGTGCAGTAAGCATTCTTGACTATCTTGGAGCATTACCTTTTGAGATCTGCTGGGTAGGATAGACCTGAGAATTGTAGGAATGTTGACTAATAGCACGCTTTTTTTGGATCATGTAAGGCTGCCTCATGCAAGATGGTCAGATGTGAACTCTTTACAGTTAGGTACAAGGTTCTTTTTCAGGGAGTACAACTGTCTGGCTTATGGGTTAAGCTTCCACATTTCCAACAAGCGCTTTCTCATTGGTTATCCACTGTACTATTTGATGTGTAGTCATTATCTTGAACTTAGGACATGCGTTAAGGAAGTGGTCACTTTGTATTACAGGTATTATGGGCAGAATGGTTGAATCTTAAAGTCTTAGATTTCGTTGGTCCCCTGCAAAGGCTGAACTGGCATCAGCTGAGTGCAAGATGGATGTGGATCTCTCCTTTGAACGAAGAGTACTGACCTTTGCAGATCTTTCTTGGATCTAGCCATATCAAACTGATACATAGTGCTGCTTTATTGGAAATGCACTTTGCTTGTGACTTCATCTGCAGCCATGCAGACAGGTCGGGTAAGTATAAGTGCGGTCCGTGCCAGTTTGCAAAAATGCCTCGGCCTGAAACAGTACTCAACGAACCCATCGCGATATGATGGTGGCATCTTGTAACAATCGATCAACATGAGAGCCACAGCGCAGCTCGTATCCATTGGAGCCTTCCAAAGTTCTGAGCATCCCTACTATTGTTTGGATAGATAGGAAAAGGGGAGTCAAAAGCTTCTGCATCACCGAACTTGACTGCTGGGCATTCAGTATGACACCTAACCGGACTGAACCAGTTGACTCTGGTTGGACGATTTATCCTGCAGCGCTTGCAGTGCAGTTGTGTATGGTCTGGGGTCATACATATAGGCTTTGGCCAACTGGAGAGCATTGGGGGTTTTTAAGTGACTTAAAAGGACCTGATATTTGTAATGTTCAGTCAGATGGGGCTGGTTATTCATTCACGTTGTCTAAGGCCATCTTCAGTAAGTGCAAAATACTTTCTCTGCAGTGTCGGTAGCCAGGATGGCTGGCTTTGGGACCGTAAGCTGGGGGCAGCTAACATTTCCAGACCAGGTGGTTGGGCTAGAGAGGGGTACATCCCTGCCCAATTTTGAGTGGTGGCATCAGATGGGGGGGAGCAGGATACGGTACTGCTGTCCAGTGAGGGCTAGGATTTTTGGCGTGGTAGGACTGAGCCTGTAAGGGAGACCCTAATGTTACTGGAACTGTAGATGGGACTGTAGTGGCAGGACACTACAGAGGGGTATCTGACTATAGTGGGACAGAGGTATCTGAGTAAATGGGTGTGACCTGGCCACCACAGTTGGGTTAAAGGGTAAAGGAAGGCATTATAATCTGGCCCTAGGACATTAAGATTGGTGATTGCAGAAACTAGCATAGCCGATGAC
>NW_024877269.1:0-3933 GCF_018340385.1 Cyprinus carpio
AATACTGGCGTTTTGTGATGTTGTTATGGGGAAATAGTATGGATGTTGATTAAGTTTGTATGCGAAACAATGTACCAACATGCAGTAGCTATTTTAGTGGACAAGTTCAATCAAAAGGCATTTTAAGGTCCTCATGGCATAATAGTTATTTCTGAGTGCCCTCTAAGGGTAATGAAATTGTGATTTCTAATTCTGTTGCTTAACTACTGCAGTTTGTGATGGTTTTAGAGAGCTAAATATTATGGATGTGCATCTGCTTTATCAAGCGAGAAGCAAGGCAGCAACATGCAGTGCTTCATTTTTAATTGGACTTAAATTCAATCAGAAGACATTTAGTGGTCACCGTAGCATAATAGTATTTCTTTTGAGAGTGCTTGCTCTGTGTTTAGTCAAAGGCATGAGTGAGACTGTTGCCAACTAATGCCATTTGTTGTTGCTTTGTGCATTTTATTTATATGACCTAAGATACCAGCATAGCATAATAGTGTTTCTTTGAGGTGCCCTCTAGGATGTCAAGTGGAAATTCTCAGTCAGCTCAGCCAACTACTGGCATTTTAATGATGTTGTTGTGGAGAGAAATATTATGAATGTAGAGCCAGTTTGTAAGAGAGAGCAAAGACACCAAACCTGGAGGTGTCGACTACTACTGAAAAGTAGCTTAAAAATGTGATAAATTGCCCATCTCTAAATGTGTACTTAAAACAGTTCGACCGATGTAGCATGACCAGGTGTTTTGGAGTGATTCCCCGCTGGCGTGGTGTCCAAGTTGCATGAATTCTAATTCTAGTTGTAAACCACGCTGACGTTTATAATCATGTTGTATTAGGGCTAAATATTATGTGATGTGATCTCACTCTTTATTAGGCTAGAGCAAAAGACAAGCCCCCCAGCCATGGGAGTCCATCTATTTTGAAACTTTGAGAAATTCTAAACCCATAAGGCATTTTAAGGTCTACCGATTGGCATATACAGGGTTTCTTTTTGAGTGCTCTCGAGGCTGTACCATGGGTGGCATCAAATCTAAATCGTGCTGTAATCTATTATCATGGTGATGATAAAAGCAGGGTAAATATTATGGGTGTGTGGCCGCCAAAGTTTTTGTAAGAGATCAAAGGCCTCACACATGCAGCAGAAGCTATTTTTAAATAGGACAAATCTTAACTACAGGCATTTTAAGGTCTACCTATCGGTATAAATAGTTTTTCTTTTGATTTCCTTCTAAGCTTGCTAATGTAAGGGCTTTTTGAATTCTCGAGTTTTTTTGTAACGATTACTGCCATGTTTGTAGATGTCCTGTTTATGCTAAAGATTATGGTATGTGGAGTAACTTTGGTAAAATCTTATGGAAAGATGGCTACCCAAATATGCAGTGCGATATTTTGAAAAGTGCTTAAATTGATAAATTCCTACCAAAGGCACTTTGACCGCGAGCCATTGATTGCCCTCTAGTCGGCTTGAATTCTAATTCTGGCATGTTTTACTAAAGTTATGGATGTGGATCTTTTGAGTGCCATGCAGTAGCTTGAAAAGTGCCGTGTCAAGTGGCTTTTGAATTCTACCCTGGCATAACAGTGTTACTTTTGATTGCCGCTAGGTTTGGCTTAAATTTAATTTTTTTGTAGACATTTTATTATGTATATATTATGGATGGATCCACTTTTGAGTCAAGAGAGCAAAGACACCCAACATGGAGTAGCTATTCTGTGCGCTTAAATTGGAAAAGCCACCAGCATCATTTTATGATGCTTTTGAGGGGGTAAATATTATGGATGTGGATCCACTTTGTAGCGAGAGCAATGACACCAACATGCAGTAGCTATTTTAAATGGACAAATTCAACCAAAGGCATTTTAAGGTCCACCATGGCATAACAGTGTTTCTTTGATTGCCCTCTAGGGTGTCAAGTTGCTTGAATTCTAATTCTCTTGTAACTACTGACATTTTATGATGCTTTTGGGGGTAAATATTATGGATATGGACCCACTTTGTAAGCGAGAGCAATGACACCAACATGCACTAGCTATTTTAATTGGACAAATTCAATCAAAGGCATTTTAAGGTCCTCCATGGTATAATAGTGTTTCTTTTGAGTGCCCTCTAGGTTGTCAAGTGGCATGAATTCTAAATCTGCTGTAACTACTGGCGTTTTTGTGATGTTGTTATGGGGAAATATTATGGATGTGGATTAAGTTTGTATGCGAGAGCAATGACACCAACATGCAGTAGCTATTTTAATTGGACAAGTTCAATCAAAGGCATTTTAAGGTCCTCCATGGCATAATGGTGTTTCTTTGAGTGCCCTCTAGGGTGTGAAGTGGCTTGATTTCTAATTCTGTTGTAACTACTGCAGTTTTGTGATGGTTTTAGAGCTAAATATTATGGATGTGCATCTACTTTATCAGCGAGAGCAAAGACAGCAACATGCAGTAGCTATTTTAATTGGACAAATTCAATCAAAGACATTTAATGGTCCACCATGGCATAATAGTGTTTCTTTGAGTGCCCTCTGTGTTGTCAAAAGGCATGAATTCTGAGACTGTTGTAACTAATGCCATTTTGTTGTTGTTGTGCATTTTGTTATGTATTTTAAGGACCACCATGGCATAATAGTGTTTCTTTGAGTGCCCTCTAGGATGTCAAGTGGAAAGAATTCTCAGTCAGCTGTAACTACTGGCATTTTGTGATGTTGTTGTAGGCAAAGAAATAATATTATGGATCGTGGAGCACAGTTTGTAAGCGTAGTCCAGAGACACCAACATGAAGGAACAGATGCATTCTGAAATACGTTGCCCCTTAATCTGCATAAATTGCCACCAAAGTCCCTTTAAAATTCCACCACTCCATGACAGTGACTTCTTGTAAGTGCCCTCCATGGTGGTCCAGTGGCATATTAGATATACTTGTGCTGTAAACTACTGACCGTTTTGTGATGTTTTATTGGCTAAATGCTATTAGGATGTGTTGAGATCACTTTCTATCATTCACCGAGTGCAAAGACACCAACATTAGGTCAGACTCTGATAGCTTAACTTCCTGCAAAGTGCTTAAATTGATTCATTCCACCAAAAGGCTTTTAAAGGTCCAACCAAGGCCTAATTCCGGTCCTTGGCTTCCTCCATTGAGTTGCCCCTTTCTGGTGTCCAAGAGTTGCTTGATTTCTAATCTCCTGGATGTAACTACTTGCGTTTTTTATGGGTTTGGGCGGTAAATTATCGCTATGAGATGTGATCCACTCTTTGTAATCCGAGAGCAAAGAACACCAACTGTCGCACTTGGGCTGTGCGGAAAAGCGAACTGGGAACAAGGGGCACGTGGATTCTCTTAGTCGGGTGAGGTCCAAATTCATGGCAAAAGGGTGAACAACTTCATTTGCGGGTTACGGCCACCAGTCAACTGGCTTGAAGTGTGAACAGAGGGTAACTACTGCCAAGAAGTAATGCGCGTTAGCACTCAAGAGGGACAGGTTGTGGTGTCCGGGGTCGTAAAGCGACAACTTACAGACACCAAGGGGCAGTAGCGATTCAATAAATGTGCTTAAATTGAAACGAATTCCACTAAAGGCATTTAAAGGTCGAATATGTAGCATAACAGTTATTCTTTGAGCTA
Organism: Cyprinus carpio; assembly: GCF_018340385.1. Lineage (NCBI taxonomy): Eukaryota > Metazoa > Chordata > Actinopteri > Cypriniformes > Cyprinidae > Cyprinus > Cyprinus carpio. The sequence continues at coordinate 3,607 of NW_024877269.1, forward strand.
CTCGCGAAGAGTCATCGATCATCATGATGAACTAGTTTTTTTTTTTTTGAAACGCATCGTTGACTATTTTATTGTAATGTCTTAAGGGGAAATATTATGGGCGTGGATCACTTTGTGGCGAGCAAAGACATAACATGCAGTAGCTATTTTTAAATGGACAAAATTCAATGAAAGGCATTTAAATGTCCTCCATGGCATAATAGTGTTTCTTTGAGGTGCCCTCTATGGTGTCAGTGGCATGAATTCCTAGTCTGCTGTAACTACTGCCGTTTTGTGATGTTTTAGGAGGGCTAAATATTATGGATGTGGTCCCACTTTATTAAGCGA
>NW_024877270.1:0-2093 GCF_018340385.1 Cyprinus carpio
AAGTTTGGTGTAAATACTTCAGAGGAAAGTCGTGCTCGAAGATATGTCTGGTTAATGTTTATCCTGAAGGTCATCCAGAGAAGAGTAAAAGGATGTACGTGATCTTAGATGATCAGAGTAACGTCTCATTGGCCAAGACAGAATTCTTTGACGCCTTCCGAATACAAGGACCACGAATTCCATACATCCTGACTACATGTGCTGGAGTGGTCAAGGTGACCGGTAGAAGAGCTCATGGTTTCATGGTTGAGCCACTCACAGGAGAGCTAAGTATCGCCCTTCCAACTCTAATAGAGTGTAATAATGTCCCAAACAGCCGAGCAGAAATCCCAACTCCAGAAGCAGCGTACCGCCACAGCCACATGCGAGCTATGGTTGACCAAATACCTGCTCTCGATGACGCTGCAGACATCTTGCTCCTATTAGGGAGGGACATTCTTCAGGTCCACAAGGTTCGTCGGCAGTTTAATGGCCCAGACAACGCTCCATTTGCCCAGAAGCACATCTGGCTGGGTCATTGTCGGTGATGTCTGCCCGCGGAGCACCCAGAAGTAAAACACATTTAAAGCCATGCATAGCAGGGGACAATGGTCGCCCAGTTATATGCTTCCTTGTGAGAACTTTGTCAAGGTTAAGGAGGATTGTCAGCCTCTTCATCAGAACATCTCCTACCTTGTCTCATTCTCTGGAGCAGCAAGAGAACCTCCTTTGGTAACAGGCCTTCCAAAGGACTGAAAAGATAATCAGTTGGCACCTTCTATCTAATGACTTGACCTTCCCAAGCAGCTAATGCATTGGCAATGAAAGTATGATGAAAGTGGTAGCTGGGTGGCACTCCTTGTCTTCCGAAACCTAAGGAGGCCGCCCCACACAGGCAGGTACACCAACGCAGGCTGCTGTAGCGAGCTTTTCCAGAAGGAACCCAGCATGAAGGAAGACTTCCTGGGAGTTTATGCAAGGGATTTTGGATAACAACCATGCAGGGGAGTTGGCACCACCATCAGAAGGAAGGGAGGTGTGGTACCTTCCCATTTTTGGAGTCTACCACTTTTTCAGAAGCCCGATAAATCAGGGTTGATTTTTTAGAGCTCAAGTGCTTTCGCTTTGAGGGGTGTCTCACTGAATGAGGTCTTTGCTTCAGGGGCCCAATCTCAGCAATAGCCTTCTAGGGAGTTCTTCTTGGGTTCAGGAAGGAACCAGCGAAGTAGCCATAACTGCAGGCGTTAGGCAAATGTTTATTGCTTTCTGGTCCAGGAAGAGCATACGAGGATGTTTTCGCTTCCTGTGGTTCCAGAACAACAACCCTGAAAGTGAAGTGGTGGATTACGGGATGAGGGTGCGATGTTTAGCAGAAACTCCCATCACCTGCTGTTGCAACCTACAGGGTTGAGGAGAGCTACTGCAGGAGGAGAGAAGGATTTACGACAGGGATGTGTGTGAATTCATTCAGAAGGACTTCTGTGGCGGGACGGCAACTTCGCGGTCAGCTTCGCGACTGAAGGCTGAAGCAGTTGATGTTCTAAAGAGAGCCCAAAATCTGCTGGCAGGTTACAACATAAAAGCTCCGCATAAGATCACATCAAACAACGTGTCGATGTTATAAATGCCTTCCTAAAAGAGAAGATCGAGCCAGGGGTCAGGAGGGCTCTGGACCTTGCAGTTGGCTTGACTTGCCATCCAACGGCGCCAGTCTGGGTGTAGCCTGGGATAGGACAAGGGATACATTCACCTTTAGCATTCCAGAGCCCCCACCAGAAACTAACGGCGCGGAGGGTACTCTCCGACCATCAACTTAGCGGTGTTTGATCCTTGGGCTGGCCTGTGATGGTGCGAGGGCAGGCTCCTTCTCGAGAACTAGTGTCTCCAAAGGTACAGATTAAGGGATAGGTCCACCTGCCTCGGAGAAATTTGCAGTAAGTGGCAGCGGTGGCAGGACTCCTGCAAGGTCTTAATCATCAGACATGGTCGCTCCTATTCTACATGTTCTGACCAGGGGCCAAGCTTCACAGGCTATGCGTCTTTTCTGACGCCTCTGTAAAGGCAATTGCAGCAGTTGCCTACTTAAAGGTGGAAACTGACGAAGGTCATACAGA
>NW_024877271.1:0-2278 GCF_018340385.1 Cyprinus carpio
CAATACCTGGCTATATGTCCAGGCAAGTTGCATCTAATTGCAAATTGGCCGACCATCAGATTGCACGGTTAAAACGATTATTCTAAATGGAGGTTTGCCCAGTAGCAGGGGCTAGTGTTGTACCAATAAATCCAATTGTGCTTGTGGTTTAAGAACCATTTATTGTTAAGGCGGGGGGGTTCATCAGCTCTGAAGATGGGGCGGACACAAGGGAACCTCCACAATTAGCATTTGTAAAGCCTGATCGCTCAAAAGTTAGTGTGTCTGAGGGGAAGCGTACCTGCTGGTTTTGATCCCTCTCATTACGTCTGTGCTGTTTGTCCCCTATTCCACCCAATTGAAACGCCTCATTGCCGCCGTATCTTACTTCACAGAAGTGACATAGATCCGCCTACTTCGTACCACCCTTTTTAGTTCCCTACAAAGCATAGGATCACGGTACAATTTTCCACACCACAAAATTGATCTCTCTATATCGATCTCCCCTTGTGTTGGATGATAGCACCCGACTTACATTGCTCACACCCTCTTCCATTAACGCCACCTCAGGCATGTTAACATTCCTATAAATGGACCTCCCAATCCCTCTGTTTCGCTCATACAACTTTTGTTGCCAATAAGACACATACACGAGTTTCGTGCGAGCCATCCCATACACGTCTTTCAATATATCACAAATTTTGTTCAGAATTGCATCTGTTCCCGCTCTAACCTCCTTAAGGCCGATTATTTACCTGTCATTTTCGAGCCTCCCCAGCATAGAGGCGTCAAAAGGAATAAAAGCCTTAGCCAATCAGACATTATAACTTAACCCAATTGCAAACCTGTGGCCTCTTCTATCCATTCCTCCACCGACAGTGCCCCTAACAACCAAGGATCCCGAAAATTTTGGACATTTGCGTTCTCTTTGGGAGGGTAAACGGCTTGCTCTCTCGAGAGGATACAGGATCACTCCCACTAGCCTGTCCACGCCAACGTCCCACACTTGGCCTGGGCACAGACAGTCTCTGATTCTCCAATGAAGCTGCTGCTCCACTTGAGGCCCGAAGTTGTCGTTACGTTCGTCCTCCATTTCAGAAGGCTTGACAGAAGATGACCCCGAAGAGATGCAAAGAGGGGCACTGCGTCCTGCTAGCCGCTGTTCTCTTCCTAAAAAAAAAACAAAAAAAAAAAACAAAAAAACAAAAAAAAAACAAAAAAAAACCAACAAGCGACTGCTTCCCAAAACACAATAAACAACCAAATGAGCTCACCCCCTTCCGACTTAGCGCAAAAATGTAACACCCACAAAGGGCCAGCGATAAAACAGAAAAAAAAAAAAAAAAAAAAGGATTAGCTCGAAAGACAATAAGTCATCAGAAAAAAAAACAACTTTCTTTATTAAACCACTATGAATAAATTACGGGGGGAAACGATTTCTTGAAGCGAGTCAGCTAACAGGGGCATACATGATTCTAACTGCGTTGACGCAACTAGGAAGTCCGCCAAAGCGGCCTGCAGCACCTATTCCAGGAGACATTTCACAGCAGGCACTGAGGCTCCACCAACTAGCAAACCCCCATACTTGCTAGGGACTACAAACTGGTGATATTGCGATTAACACGGTAGCTAAACGCACGCACGCTAAATCAACCAACAAGACCTATAAAGGCTCGTGTCCATGGTACTCCTAGTTCTCCAACCCAGCACGATGGGAAAATACCCCCTGCGGCTTGAATCCAGGGTAAAGATCAGCTTAAAGTACATACATAAAGGAAAAAAAAAAAAAGACAAAAATCATACTCAACACTTCCTACTAGCCATCCAAACACTACAGCAAACAAAAAAGACCAGAAACAAACAAACACACAAAACGCTGGCGAGGAAAATTAATTCCCCTCACCCCCCCCCCCCCCCCCCCCCAATAAGTCAGGGCGCAGTCACTGTCACAGCTATCTAAATAAAACCAAAACAACACACAACAAACATACAAACAAAAAAAATAAGATCGCGAAACAGCGACCCGAGCAATCAACACAAAACACCCCTCTACAAAAATAGCATATTTTTCAGGAGTGTCAGTCCCTACCAAATAAAAAAAAACCAAAAAAACAATAACATAACTCAAAATTTTACTAACCATACCTTTAAGGTGGCACAGCCAAACAAATACAGACTTGGTCCCTGAATTTATTTCCTCCGCAAAACAGTTCTAAAATGTAATCCACATAACCATCTTACCATCATTACAAACTTATACCCCAGATGCACTACTGATCAAATAATCTCACTAAAAATA
>NW_024877272.1:0-1676 GCF_018340385.1 Cyprinus carpio
CTGCTAATATTAACGCTTAGCTAAATTTAAGTATAGGCTGGAGTCCGTTCATTACAGTGAATGACATTTTCTAGCTAAGTTTGACTACCTCAGTTGAACTGTTCGAGGGGTTTATCTGCTGTTTTCGACCTGAAAACAGGGAAGAGACTCAGACTGGGCTTGGATTTACTAGGATTTCTCTCGTGGGTTTACCGAAACTGTGAGGAGAAAAGAGAAATCAATGGAGTTCGTGCTGAAATGCTGATCGGACGCGGAGCCTGCTCATGTGATTGTTGGGAGAAAGACTGGACAGAAACGTTATCTTATTTTTCCTTTTGTTTGCTCGTTGACGAGTGAAACGGCCATTATTTTTGGGCCACAACGAACACAAGCATCGCATCAGGCCTGCTACGGTATTTAGTTTTATAATAATTTTACTTGCCGGCTTTAGATTGCATTAAGGTGTGTGTGGGCCCACAAAGTATGTTGGTTTTAAGTGATTTTGAAGTTGATTCATCGAGGTTTTCTGAATTAATCCCATTGAAGGTTAATAGGGTTTAAAGTGTTGTCTGTGGCATTTATATCTATGTACGTTTTTTTGACAGTATCTTTTCCCTCTTAAAAAAGAGGGACATTTTTGCGTTGCAGTGTTTAAAAAGAACTAATCATATCCTTATTTCATTGTTCTTATTTTGAGGGGAGCTTGCACACTCTCTTTATTGAGTACAATAATTAATATATATTTTCCCCTAAAAAACCTTGTGTTGTGTTACTTCTATTACTTATCTGGAAAAGAGGTTTTGATCATTTGGTTCGAGGAGAGGAATCTGCAGGCACAATGGTTAAAAATCTTTATTAAAAACTATAGACTTAAGAACGGTGAATTGCATAAGTAGGTTATAAACCATTTGTCAGGGGTATACTATAAACAGAGAGATCCAAGATAACATTTAAAAAACTGAGTTAATCAGGGCTAAAACACATCCGAGCAAATACCTTAAAAGAATCCCAAAAGCCCCTGCCTTTCCCTCAACAATATCCAGACTGAGGGAAGGCCACACAATGAAGAAAAATCAAAGCGCAAAAGAATGTCAGAGAAGCGACGAGGGCAGGTGAGCAAAGAGGAAACAACATCTCAGCACTACCCTTAAAAGCCCAGCTGTGAGAGCTCAAGCACACTCCATCAGATTGGACCCCTCAAGGAATCACTACAAGGAACAAAGCAAACAGATATTTTTTTTTGTGTCATGCGCAATGAAAAGCCGAGCTGTTATTGGTCATTGGCAGGAAATCGCAGAGAGTTTCCTTAATGGAATGGAAATCAATACAGCTGCCAGTAGGGATTTCATGCCGCCAACAGAGAGAATCTGAAACAAAGCTAATCCGCTCACAGCCACCCTAAAGTTGCTAAAACGGGATGTGAGATTTCAAAGTGAGATTACGGTCGACACGCTTAAGATAAGGGGGATTAAAACACGGGGGGCTTAAACTGACCGAAAAGTTCACAGTGACTGATAAAAAAAGTAACATGTGAGGTCAAAGACATAAATTACCATATCCACATAAGAATTAATCAAGATAATAGTTTTAACCATAATATAATATATGCTTAACAAATTAGATGAATTAGCTAAGACATTAAAAATAAAATAGTAAAAAAAATAAAGTGATACATTACAAAACGAGAATATGATAAA
>NW_024877273.1:0-3612 GCF_018340385.1 Cyprinus carpio
CAGTTCCACTCATTGTTAAATCATCTAAACCAGGGGGTATTCAACTAAAATTTAAAGAGGTCAGTTAGAAATTTCTTGAAGACAAGGTCCGGAAGATCATAATGCCTAACTAGTTAGTGTGATATATATATTTAAGTAACTTAGTAGTTGTATCAACATCTGCATGTAATCAATACTTGTCAAATCAAATGAATTCAGTACAATTCAAAACTTTGTGATATTTGTGTCATGTAACATAAAGCTGAATTATATACATGTATGACACTATATATATATATATATATGTATATGTGTGTGTTTGTGTGTGTGTGTGTGTGTGTGTGTGTAATGTTCTCTCATTAACTAAATAAGCGTCTGGCTGCATTTCAAATTAAGATAAATAAATAAAATGTGAAAAGTGTGTATGTTCAAATAAAGTGCTTAACTTCAGAAAAATTAAATAAATGGAGGAAAAGCTTGAATTTCCCCTTTTTTGGTTTACGTCTTTACTCAACAGTCTCAACCAATTTTACAGATAATAAATCTCAACACATCTTAACAATTGAACAGTTTTAAAGTATTACTTTCTTTAAACCTGGGCTTGAATGGAGTCAGAGCCATTCTCATGTGGAGGTGCTCATTGGTGATCCTGGAACGATATTTAGTTTTGATTATGTTCATTGTGGAGAAAGCTGCCTCACAGTTGTATGTGAGCTAAACATGGTCAAGATGTTTGTAAGCAAACTAAGCAAGTATTTTGTTTAACCCTCTGAGGTCTAGGGGGGGTTTTGGGGGCCTGGAGAAATTTTGGTATGCCTTAGCTTTGTGCTTTTCAGTTGCTTATAAACATATTCATGGCTAAAGTCTGAAAGCACTTAGCGTTCAGCACAGCTTGTCTACAATAATATGTAAAATAGCATGCATGTACATGATTGTGTTTTTGAAAACAATGTTTATCTAAGTGGTTAGTAAAAAACTACAATTTTAGGAATGCTGAGGGAAATAAGGTCACTAAAACACCTAGAGAACCTTGTTTACAAGATTGACCTGGAGCTTGTAGCCTAGGGCGTTTTGCTTCAAATGATGTGAAAATCATCTTGTTTACTCACTCTGAAAACAATAGATTGATTTGAATTTTCTAAGGGCGCTTTTTGTTTCAAAAGGGCATATCGGTATCGTCAACTATCGCGATATTTGGGTTCACACCTGAAGACAAAGACCACATAATGAGCCTTTCAGCCAGGTGTGTGACTGAGAGAGAAAGTTACAAGAAAGAATGTGAGGACAAAATAAATGTAATGTATATAATTTTATGTTTGTAGTTTATTTAGAATATATTTCAGTATCCCACAAAAAATAACTTGGGGTTACTTGCGAGTGCAGTTAAACAGTTCGTGGGCTAATCAAACTGACTTTTCAAACTGATTTTTTAAACATCCCCATTGCTCCAGTCACACAACCTTTCAGAAATCATTCTAATATTCTGATTTGTTACAAAAAAACATTTATTGTTACATTATCACATTATCATTATTATTGTTATTGTGTGTGTATTAATGCTGAAAAGAGCTGAGAATATTTTTCCTTTCTTTGATAAATTAGAAGAACAGTAACATTTATCATTATTAATTATTTTTATTTATCATCACGTGTGTGCAAATAAAGTTTTTAATTTCTATATATACTGACTCCAACTTTTGAATGGAATGGTATTGGTAAACTTGGAGTAAGACTGGATGAAAATTTAGCTTGATCACAGAAATAAATTAAATTTAAAAATATATTCAAATAGAAAGAAGCAGTTATTTTAAATATTAAAAAATATTTCACAATATTACTGCTTTAGCAAACTAGTGATGACTGGTGTGTGTAATGTTGAAATATATAAATGAACATCACATAGCATGACGAAATGTTTATTGTTTTATGTGCTCTCAAATAAACTAAATGATAAACTGCATTATTAACATTATTGTGAGGGGTCATGATACTAGTAGTACAGTAGAACATTTGATGATGTAAATGAAACTTTCATAATGTTTCATGATTATACATTAGTCAGGAATTATAGTTTTGGAAAAGTCTAGCTAGTAAAATGTATACCGTTATGTGAGAAAACTAATATAAAGATATTATATATATATATATATATATATGCTACTCTCTATATATATATATATATATATATCTATATATAAAGAGATGTGTTTTAATCTGAATTTAAGCAAGAGGAAGTGTGTCTGAACCTGGAACATTTATCAGGGAAGGCTATTCAGAGTTTGGGAGCCAAATCTTTGAGAAAAAGCTCTACCTCCTTTGAAGATGGACTTTGCTATCCTAGGTACTATCAAAAGTCAAGCGTTTTAACTGTGACCTTAGGGGCGTGATGGATTATGGCGTGGTAGAAGACTAGTTAGGTACTGCCAGGAGCTAAGCCATTAAGGAGCCTTGTAAGTAAGTAATAATATTTTGCTGTAACTGATATGAGACTTAATAGGTAGCCAGTGCAGGGGCTGTAAAAATTAAGGTAGTAATATCAGGTCTTCTTGACCTGAGTAAGGACTCTAGCTGCTGCATTTTGGACTACCTGAGTGGCACACCTTGTTTATTGAGGATCACTGGGACTGAGCCACCTAGAAGTGCATTACTTCTGTGTAGGATCTCTAAGTCAATCCTAATCTGCATTTAATCGACACCGGTTCAGTGATGATCCCAGAATCCCCAAACTCAAACCAGGGATTGTGGGTGGGGGGGGATGTGCATGTACAGTTCTGGCATCCACCTTCAATGTGTCGAGACGCTGTAGAAGGAACTTGAGCCAAGACTGTGATGAACATAAACATCCTGTCTATCCGGAAGCATAGTAGCTGCTCGAGTGTGTGTTCTAGTTAGTGTATGTGTGTGAATTCATCTGCTTTCAGGTGAACAGTGCAAACTCGGAGGGTTAAATGCAGGAAAGCACGTTAGTGCACACCCGGGTATGTTTAAGAGTCACCATACTTGGCTATCACATAACTTTCCTTTCACTCTACGGGGAGGTAACTCTCAGAGGTATGTTAGACGTCATAGCAACTAGCTTTTCTGCTATCAGGAACAGGTAACATGTTTAAGTAGCTTGGCAATGTTTTATAAGATGAAAGAATGCTGTTTTTTGTAACATAGGAAATATGATTTTCAAAAAGACAAGTTTTTGTCTAATATAACTACCCAGATTTTTGACTGTAGGAAGTAACAGTACATCCGATCTAGTACAAATTAGCAATCTGATTCTGTGTAATTTTTCTGTTCAATAAGTAATATCTCTATCTTATCTGAATTTAATGGGAGAAAATTGTGGTCATCAATCTTTTATTTTAACACACTCATTGGCTTAGATAATTTTGAAGTTTGGTAGCGCTTTTTCTTAGCGTCCCGTTTCCATAGTGACTTCGTGGCTCTGTTGCCGAGAATATCTTGAGTCTTAACTAGGGAACATACTCTGAGTTGAATAGACTTACTCCCGGGCTGGCGTTTTGGAACCACTACCTCTCGAGTATGGAAGGTTTGGGGTTAATCAACCGAGTTCAGGGGTTTGGATTCACGGTAAAGTTAACCCTGCTTTCCTGCTGGAATACACCCAGGACTGATCATTCC
>NW_024877274.1:0-2057 GCF_018340385.1 Cyprinus carpio
TCCATCTACATGGCGTCATTAGGATCTGTCATTCCAGAAGCATGGCTTTTTCCTATCACTGCTACGCTGATGACACTCAACTCTACTTCTCATTCCAACCAGATGACCCGGCGGTAGTTGCTCGCATTTCAGCCTGTCTGGTGACATTTCTAGCTGGATGAATGACCATCACCTTCAGCTCAACCTTACTAAGACTGAACTGCTGGTGGTTCCAGCTAACCCATCGTTTCATCACAACTTCTCTATACAGCTGGGTTCGTCAGCCATAACTCCTTCCAGGACAGCCAGAAACCTAGGAGTTGTGATGGATCATCAGTTAAGCTTCACAGACCATATTGCTACAACGACCGGTCCTGTAGATTTGCCTTATTCAACATTAGGAAGATTAGACCCTTCCTGTCAGAGCAATCCACCCAACTTCTTGTCCAAGCTCTTGTTCTCTCCAGACTGGACTATTGCAATGCTCTCCTGGCGGGCCTTCCTGCATGTACTATCAAGCCTCTACAACTGATCCAGAATGCAGCAGCGAGGGTTGTCTTCAATGAGCCAAAACAGCCCATGTTACTCCTCTCCTCATCAGGTTACACTGGCTACCAGTAGCAGCTTTCGCATCAAATTCAAGGTACTGATGCTTGCCTGCACAAAGCGACCACTGGCGCTTGGCGTAACTTACCTAAACTCACTAGTTCAATCTTATGCACCCCCTCCAGAAGTTTGCGGCTCTGCAAGTGAGCGGCGCTTGTGTGTTGCCATCCCAAAGGGGTTCAAAATCACTCTCACTGACTTTTCCTGGACTGCTCCCAGCTGGTGGAATGACCTCCCGATCTCAATTGAACAGCTGAGTCTTTAAAAAAACCCTGGCTACGTGTTCTGTACTAGAAAAAATATTTGGCTCCTAAGTTTTTTTCTTATAGGAGCCAATGGCTCCTACTCGATTTTTTGTTTGGAGCCCTAGGTCTTCAGGGGCATGCTTTCAGAAATCATTCTAATATGATGATTTGATGCTCAAAAACATTTGATTATTATCAGCATTTGATAATTTCCCCAGTTCCTTGATGAATATAAAGTTCAAAGGAACTGCATTTATTTTAAATAGAATATTTTTTAACTTATGATAAATGTCTTTACTGTCCTTATGATCAATTTAATTAGATCACCGATGAATAAAAAAAAAAATTGATTTCTATATTTTTGTTCAAAAAAAAAAAAAATTAAAATTCTTACTGAACCCAATTTTTTACCAAACATCATCACAGGATTAGGGGTCAAAAACAAGCGGCAACAGGTCTCCTTAAAACACTGCCTGTGAAGGTACAAACAGTGTAGGAACACACAAGTCCATCTCTTTGATCAAGATGGCATCTCCCACTTTCAGCATGTGAGCTGACTTCAAGTCCATCAGCATTCCAGGAAACTGGTTAACGCTTTCTGCAAAATATCTCCATCTCGCCATTCCTCTCTGCTCCTCTTTGGTGGTAAGGACACAAGGTCTTTTTCCCATCTGAAAGTGCGGGTTTGCAGTGGCTGGAGCACTGATGCATCACATCAGCATGGCCTCCACACCTCCTGTAAACATGGGAGGGCCCGGATTTGACATACCATTTTGCCATCTATCCATGTCACTTCAGGGGGGGGACCATGGTCAGCTAATTGGACTGATCTATTTCGGGTTTGGGAACCTTTACATGCTGAAACTGACACTTGTACCTTAATAATCCCCCGACCCACCATGTATAGATGTGAAGGTTTTTTGCATGTTTTTACAACTTTTCCCAAAAGCGGGTGTACTATAGAGCCACTCCACAGGAGTAATGGCCTCCGATCTCCAGCTGCGTAGCCAAAATAAAGGAAAGCGTTTGGATTGTCGAGGGCCAGTAAGCGCAGCTCGCGCTTCGATAATAATACTCCTACCGATCTAATGTCACACAGTACCCCCCTGTTTTTCCGTGAGGGCGGGGGGTCAGTTCAATCTGACTGGGGATAGATGGCATCATTCACGAGGGAATATCAGATCAATAATTAACCCTCTGGAGTCTAAGGGTATTTTTTTGGGGGCC
>NW_024877275.1:0-1197 GCF_018340385.1 Cyprinus carpio
AAAGAACACTCAAAGAACACTCAGAAACACTCAAAAACCACTCAAGAACACTAAAAAACCAACACCAAACCACTCAAAAAACACTAAGTCCAACCCATTTGACTAAGTCACAACCAGCCACATAGAGAAACTCGACTCTAGGGCTGGAACTAAGAAACTCAACCATAGCCCTAGAACACCAAAACTCAAGTAATGGAGCAGTACCATATCTCGGCGCCTGGTGGCGCTAGAGAGACGGCACTGGGTGCATTCCGAAAGCCCACTCCCTAATTAGTATACCCACCAAGTTTCAGCACTCTAGGACTTATGGTACCCGAGATAAGGAGGGGGAGGCACTTCGGGGGGAGGCACTCTTCGCATTTATCTATAACTAACTAAACCCTAACCCTAACCACCTAACCCAACCTAACAACCCTCAAAACACTCCAAAACCACTCAGCACTCAAACCAGACAACCTACCAAAACACCCAAAACACCAAAACACTCAAAAACCAGAAACACTCAAAACCAGACCAAACCCACCAAACCACCAAACCCAAAACCTAACCAAACACTCAAAAACACTCAGAAACAACCAAGACAACCACCAAAACCACTCAAAACCTAACAAACCACCAAAACACCAAACCACTCAAAAAACCACTCAACCACCCATGAACTACCACACCAAACCACTCAAAGAACCACTCAGTGAACCTAAAAATCAAACCAGCCCATAAACCACTCAAGAACTAAGAAGACCAACTACCAAACCCCAAACCATGGCAGCAACCGAGAACGGCACTGGGTGCATTCGAAAGCCCACTCCCTAATTAGTATACCCACCAAGTTTCAGCACTCTAGGACTTATGGTACCCGAGATAAGGGGGGGGAGGCACTTCGGGGGGAGGCATACAACTCGCGCCTGGTGGCGCTAGAGAGACGGCACTGGGTGCATTCGAAAGCCCACTCCCTAATTAGTATACCCACCAAGTTTCAGCACTCTAGGACTTATGGTACCCCCAACCCCCCCAACCCCAACCCCAACCCCAACCCCAACCCCAACCCCAACCCCAACCCCAACCCCAACCCCAACCCCAACCCCAACCCCAACCCCAACCCCACCCCAACCCCAACCCAACCCCAACCCCAACCCCAACCCCAACCCCAACCCCAACCCCAACCCCAACCCCAACCCCAACCCCAACCCCAACCCC
>NW_024877276.1:0-1817 GCF_018340385.1 Cyprinus carpio
TCTAACGGCTACCTGTTGGCTCCCTGGTGCCTCAACAACACCCACCATGCAACCTCCGTTACCTCTTCCTCTCGGTTCCGTTCCTCCGGGAGCCGGGACAAGACGTCTGCGTTCACGTGCTCCCTTCCGGGTCGATACTGGAGCTGGTAATCGTAATTCGCTAATTGGGCCACCCATCGTTGCTCTACGGCTCCCAACTTCGCCGTCTGTAAGAACAAGGGATTATTGTCGTAATTACTTGTACCTTCGTCCCCCACAGGTAATCTTTAAACTTCTCACTCCAAGGCCCACTCTCTCAAGGCCAACAGCCTCCGGCTTGAATGAGCTATAGTTTATGCCGCTCAGCTTCATGGGATGGAGGCCTCCTGCTGGCTTAGGCTTATCACTTGCCCGCTCTCTCCTTCTTCTGTCAGCTGGGCCAATACTGCTCTAAACCCAAATTACTGGCGTCTGTATGCAGGATAAAGGGTAGGTTAAAAATCTGCATAAAAGCCGGTATGCGGTTGCGCGCAATAACTCCTGTTTAAGTTGGTGGAAGGCTGCCTCACCTTTCGGGGTCCCCTTGATGGATGGGGACCCCGACCTCGGGCAGATCCTGTCCCTACCAGCAGTTGGTTGGGGGGCTTAGCGATTTTGGAGAATCGCTGTGAAGCGGCGATATCCTGAACTTCAAGGACCCTGACCGCATGCCGTCTTGGAACGCTCCACTCCCGTGCCGCTGCGACCTTCGGGGTCCACTGCCGCCACGCTGGCGGCTCACCCGCAATGGCCGGAACTTCCACTTCTCCTCAGCCGGTGGCGTTGTTCAGGCTGCGGCTTAAGGCCGCACTGCTCCATGGCCTGGAATACCTCCTCGAGGTGTTGTAGATGGACTCGGGTCGGGAGTAAACTATAACGCCGCCAAGGTATGCTACCAACGTTGACTCCATCAGCCGGGCCTCCCAGGCACTCTCTGCATGAGCCGCTGGAACGCGGGCGTAGCGCTGCAAAGTTCGAAGGGCATCCGGGTCCCACTCCTGGCAACAGACCGTAATGGGGTGGTGAAAGCAGCTTTTCTCCCGGGTCTGCCTCCTCTTCTACTCGCGACTTGCCAATAGCCACTTGCCAAATCCAAGGTTGAATACCAGGCAGATCGGGTTAGCTGGCCAATGAGCCTCCCCACCCGGGCAGGGGAAAGGCATCCTTCTTCGTGACCTGGTTCAGCTTACGTATAATCTACACAGAACCTCCAAGCTCCGTTCTTCTTCTGGACCAGCACAATGGGCGCAGCCCAAGGACTACTACTTTCCCGAACAATCCCTTGATCCAGCATGCCTTGTAGCAAGGTACTAACTTCCGAATACAGAGTAGGTGGAATAGGGCTTATACTTTTCACGACTGGAGTCCGCCTCCCCCAGTGGGGGATCCTGATGCCTCACTACGCCTGTACATCCGTAATCCTCGCTATGTGTTGAAAACACATGCTGCCATCGGGTCAGAAGCTCCTCCGCACTTCCGAGTCTGGGCTTCCTCCTGTAACCCCTCCCCCTCTTAAGGACTCGCTCCTGAGATGGCCAGGCATTCCCTCCCCGCCTTCTTCGGGGTACATCCGACTGAGTCAAGGCAACCTCTACCATCGTGGGGCAGACTCTGGGTCGAAAACTTTTAATACGCCCCTTTCTTCCCCGCATCTTGATGTAAACGCTTCCACTGTCACTCTGGCTAACCATCCCTGATGCCGGGTGCAGCTGGATTTCAGTAAGGACTCTCATTTCGCACCTTCACTGGGATTCTTCCTCGGGCGACCACCAACCCCCGGCCACCTCCACATTCTGACA
>NW_024877277.1:0-1777 GCF_018340385.1 Cyprinus carpio
TTTCATTTAAGGTCTTTTTTCATAATATAACTGAAAAATTTCATTTTTTATTTTTTTTTTAAAACATGCCAAGTGGGGTCCTGAAACTCTGAGTGACGTCTACCTATCCAACAGGGGACCTCCATAGACTGCAATGCAACTGTGTGTGCAAACATAAGGGCAATTGTACCTAGTGTTTCTTCACAATCTAACTATATTTAAATGCAACTCTAAACTTTGAAACAGTCACACTATATCACCATTGAAGAAATATTCTGATAGAAATCCAAAATGTTTAATAAATTAGTATGACATGCAGATAGTTTTTGGGCTTGACACTAATACAAACTACACTCTCAATATATGAATGCAATCCACACACACAACACACGACCACACCATAAATATATAACTTATATGTCATTGGAATATATATACATGCATATATCAGAAATAAATAAATGTAATGTAATTGTTAATGTAAGGAACCAACAGATCATGTCACACTTCACCATCAACTGGGGACCGTTTTTGATCTTTGGAGGCCAATTTTATTTTTTTATTTTTTTGATTTACTGCATTAAATCTTAAGTTTTACTCCAGTAAGAATTGCAATGCAACAATCAGCCTCTCAATTTTGAAAAACTGCTTGACCCATATTACTTTTAAAATTCTTCTTCATACAGTGGACTACCAGTAAATTTGATAAACATTTGGGACCAAAACTTGTTCCTGACCATTTGACCTGACCATGTTTTTTTGCTTAGAAAGTACTATCTGACATTATCGAGATAGATTTGTTCTGGCTTTAGTTTAACTCTGAGTTCTTTGTCATATTTTTATTACCATTTTCTAAACCATATGAATAAACTGTGATAATGTATTGCAAATGTTCAAGGTGTTCGGGAATAAAATTCTTAGCTTTACTTGTATATATATGTATACATACATTATATGTATATGTATGTCATATATACCTGCATCATATTCAGATAGATGTCAATATAGTTAGTTTATTGAGTACTTGGTTTCTCATTTCTCCACAACAATAATAATAGTAATAATATGGCCAATAATAGTAATAAAAATAGTAATAAAATTGAGTCAGACAGCTGGCAATAAGTTCCCAAGGGCAGAAGTAGAAAATGCCTCTTATAATTAAGAATATTATTTAGCCATTATTGTATTTATTTAACATTTTCTTGGCTTTAAGCCTGGGTCAATACATGCCCTCAGCACGTATGAACGCAATCAAAACACACCCCTGCAGCCCTCAACCATGACAATTTACCGCATGCATCGCACGCACGCACGCTATCGCGATGCATCACACGCATCGCACGCG
This sequence comes from Cyprinus carpio, assembly GCF_018340385.1. Classification (NCBI taxonomy): domain Eukaryota; kingdom Metazoa; phylum Chordata; class Actinopteri; order Cypriniformes; family Cyprinidae; genus Cyprinus; species Cyprinus carpio. Next base: position 1,325 of record NW_024877277.1, read on the forward strand.
ACGCACGCTAATGCGATGCGATGATACGATAGATAGATAGATGGACAGATGTACACGCGACGACGCATCGGCATCGGCATTGCACATTGCATTACACGCGATGGTGATAGACAGACGACGACACAGATAGATGCACGCAGATAGATGAGACAGATGGATAGATAGATAGCATTGATAGATAGATAGATAGACAGATAGATATATATAGATAGTAGATAGATAGATGATAGATAGATAGATAGATAGATAGATAGTAGATAGATAGATAGATAGACAGATAGATAGATGGAATAGTGCTATGTTCATCAAACCTTAGGTCCCCGTTAAATGGTAAACTGCGACCCCCCCCTTTGGTTGCTTTGACATTTCTTGCCAATTTCATGTTGACTTTTTAAAATGTTTCAATGGCTAAATTTCTAAATCAATGTTACAATCAACATATTTGTAACTTGT
>NW_024877278.1:0-2005 GCF_018340385.1 Cyprinus carpio
ATTTCATGCAAATTCAACAATTGTAATGTTTTCTGAACGCAGAAATGGATGCAGTCCTTGTTAAGCATTAGAATCACCATATGGACAGCATCAAGAGTGCCAGACCAAACTTTTGGGTAAAACAGCACCTCAATGTTTTTGAATGAGGATGCTGCTGTAATCAACCTGGGATAACCCACTGATGAAGAAACACCAACAAGACCCGCCCCAAAAAAAGCACTTATCTTTAAATGGAATCCCCAAATGCTTCTATTTGTAGTCATCTAGGAGTCTACCTCAAATGAGACAGAACTGAATACAAACCAGTTGGACACAGGGGAATTCAGTTTAGCAAACATTTACTAACGATAGCACTTTCTGCTTTGATTGAAAGAAAAGCTGGTTAGGTGAAAATCATGGTTTGCACTCAAGAAGGCAAGGAAATGAAAAAGTGGTTACAGGGGAGGATGCAAAATAGTGGCAAAATGCTGCCCCATCCCTTTTAGCATTTAAAGTTAGAAGTTGGGATCAGAGGTGTATCTGTGCAAAAAGTTAATGAGAAGGGAAAAACATAAGAAATAGAAAATAGCTGGAGCCTTGTTGCAGTTCATTTCCTCATTAAAACTACCCCAAAGAGAAGCACTTATGAACATAGGACCAATCAATGCTCCCATTTGAAGTAATCTTAATGGGTTGAATACTGTGATGAAATGATCTTTGCATGTTGAATACTGTGATGAAATGATCTTTGCATGTAGAACTCAGCTTGGAGTCCCAGAAGGCAATTATCTCTTGAAGCACTGGTCACATGAAACTACCCCAACAATAGCACTTACCAAATAAAACAGACAAGTCAGTACCATTGTGAGGTACCGATGTGAAAGCTGAAAATCTTTCATTTTGAGTAAATCTTTACATCAGAGGAGGTCATTTGCAGGCAGAGGACACCAGGGCATGCGCCTTTATCAGGATGACTGATCTGAGCAGTTTGGTTACAGCACCCATTATAAGCAGTCCATGCCCTGCTTTACTTTGCCAGATGGTAACTTTCAAATTCATTTTAGAAGGCCAGAAATTAAAGGCACGTTACCTTTTGTGTTAAGCTCTATCTTTTTTGAATCACCCGCCAGCATTGCCGAAGGCATCGGAGACTTTTCCCTTTGCATTTAGAAACATTTTTCAGCTACAAGGAATTCAACAACTCATAATGTTTGCAAGACCGAGAAATGGTCTGATCTTTTCTCCATTGGCGTGGGGAATCCGCATATGGACAACATCGAAATTGCCAGACCAGAGAAGCGGATGAAAACCGGCTTTTTTATCCCAGCCATTTGGGCGAGGATAAACGCCGCGTCGAGAACAACAAGGATAACCATTGGTAGGAAGAAACATAAAGCAGGGGCCGCCTAAGAGAAGCGCCATTCGCCAGTAGAATGCAAATGGCTGTTGCGATCATCAGAGTCCTACCTCAAAATGGGGAAACGAACTGAATACAAACCAGTTGGACACTTCAGTCAGCAAACATTTATCTCTTGAATCCTGATAAAGCACTTTCTGCTTCTTTGATTGAATAGAAAGACAAGCTAGGAGTTAGAGTGGTGACATCAGCTGGTTTGTACTCAAGAAGGAAGTGGGCAAAATGAAAAGTGGTTGCAGAGGAGGGATGCAAAAATAGTAGCAAAATGCTGCCCCACCTTTTTAGCATTTAAAGTTACAAGAAGTTGGGATCAGAGGTGTAAGCGTGCAAAAAAGTTAATGAGAAGGGAAAACATAAGCAAATAGAAAATAGTTGGAGCTCGTTCTGCAGTTCATTTCCTCATTAAAAATGCACTCCCAAAGAGAAGCACTTATGAACATAGGACAACCAATCAATGCTCCCATTTGAAGTAATCTTAATGGGTTGAATACTGTGATGAATTGTGATGTGCGTATAGAGCTCAACTTACTAGAGTCCCAGAAGGCAAGTATCTCTTGAAGCTACTGGTCAGCTTCTACCCCAACAAATAACACTTACCAAATACAACAG
>NW_024877279.1:0-3356 GCF_018340385.1 Cyprinus carpio
GCTAAATAAATACAAAGTGGTGACACTGGAAACACAGAGGCTGCAAACACAGACGCATGACCAGCTGCACGCCCTCCCAACTGCAGGCTGGCAGATGGCCAAATTCACTCTGCTCTGATACATTCGTGTAGCTCTGCTGCGAGCAGAGCCCCCAAAAATACAGGTCACTCGCAAAGCTCCTCCACGGAAATCTTTAGTAAAAGGCTTAAAGATTTATGCGACAAATGAAGAGAAACTCGAGCTGTATCCCCACCCCCTTGGGCTCAGGCGCTGCCAGTGGTAAGCCACTATTCTCACCTAGGGTCATCAATGGTGAAGACACCTGCCCACATGCATTTCTTGGCCACCCCTCACCCAAAGGGGAGGAGTAAAGGTCACAAAAATTCTGGCCAGTCACCTAATGACCACAAGCCAACCAATCAATCAGAATCAGAATGAGCTTTATTGCCAGGCATGTTTATATACATACAGAAATTTACTTTACAGCTAAAATCAAGGCAATGTAACCTTTTCTATGCCTCCATCTGAAAAGTTGGAGGAAAAAATAAATAAATAAAAGAGTCCAAATAATGACCCCTATAACATATAGTGTTCCAATGTTACGACTTCAGCTTAAGTGATAACTTAACTGGTATTTTTTATGGTACAAGTGCTGTGTCGGCTGCTTCTCATGCTTTGTTTAGTGATGCCAGTGCTGTGGCACTGGCTGGGGATTAAACCACGTACGCGCAGCTCCTCGTTAGTATAGTGGATGTGCATCTCCGCCTCGTCAGCGCGGAAGACCGCCTGATTCCCGGCACGGGTAGAGCTAGCTCTTTTTCGCTTGCTGATCTCGACCAATCCAAAAAGTTTTGGCGCAAATCTACGGCTCAGCAGAGTAAGTACGGCTACGATGTCAGCCTGAGCCAAAGCGAAATGCGCTGGCCGTGGAATCGAACCCTGGTCAACCGCTTGAAGGCAGCTAAGTGCTCACCACTATACCAACCAACGCAGGCAGAAGGTGCCAGAAATACAGGTCACTCACAAAAAGCCCTCTTCACGGAAAGACAGCTATGCTCTCACCACTATACCTCCGGGCGCAGGCAGAAGACACCAACTTTGCGCTGTCAGTAAGAAGGCTCAAGCTACATGAGTCAACGTGATAGGGCTAGAGGAGCTAATGAGATCTTTGTTTGGACCCTGGCCAGTAAAGAGAGCAGTCCAGGTTTTTGAACCCCACACGCATTAAAAAAGCTGCCAAGGTCTTCCATACTGGCTAAATAAATACAAAGTGGTGTGGACGCCGTGAAACACAGAGGCTGCAAACACAGATCATGACCAGCTGTGCACGCCTCCCACCGCAGGCTGGCAGTAGCTGGCCGTGTCTGCCTACAGCCTGCCATCTGCAGGTAGCCTGCTGTGAGCAGAGCCCCCCAAACACAGGTCACCCAAAGCTCCGCCCAGAAACTTAAAAGTAAAACAGGATTTCCGGCCACAAATGAAGAGAAACTCGGGAGCTGTATCCCCACCCCTCTGGCTCAGGGCGGGGCCAAGCCAGTGTAAACCACTATTCCCTTGTACCTGTGGTTTACTAACAGGAAAGACATTCCTGCTCCATGCATTTTCACACCACCCCCTCACCTCCAGCAGGAGGCACACAAAAAATTCCTCCGCCGGTCACCCACCAGAACCAAGCCAAATCAATCAGAATCAGAATGAGCTTTAATTTGCCGGTATGTTTAGCACATACGAGGAAATTTTGTTTTTCCCGTGACAGAACAAATCAAGGGCAATGCAATCCCCTTTCTCATGCCTTCCATCATCCGAAAGTGGAGGAAAAAAATAATAAATAAAAGTGTCCAAATATGACCCCTATACATATAGTGTTCCAAATGTTAAGCGAGCTTCAGCTTATACCTGGTCCGACCTTCATTATTTTATGGGGGAGTGTAAGGAAGGGCTTGTGTCGGCATAAGAAAAAAGCCATGCTTTGTTATAAGTGATGTCAAGTGCTGTGTGCGCGCTGGCTGAGATACAAACTGCTGCATCATGGCTCCTCAAAGTAGTATAGTGGATAGCATCTCCTACTGTCGCTGAAGGCTGGGTCCCATTCTACGATGGGGGAGATGGGTCTTTCCGGCTCTGGCTGGATCTGACCCAACCAAAAGCCTGGCTAAACTAGCCCAGAATGAGCACGCCACGGCGTCAGCCCGAGCTGTGCTGAACAGCGCCACGGAATCGCAAACCCAAGTCAATCACTTGAAGGCAGCCATATGTCACCACCATACCACCAACGGCAGGGCAGAAGGTTAAAAAATACAGGTCACCAAAGCAAAGCACTTCACGGAGTTATTGATAGCCAAGTGGCTCACTCACTATACCTCCGGCGCAGGCAGAAGATTAACTAAACTTGTTTCTGTCAGTAAGAAGGGGCTCTGGCGGGCATGAGTCACCGAGAAGCTGGATAGCAATGAGATCTTGTTTGCACCTGGCCAGCAGATGAGCAAAATCCAAGCTTTGGATCCCGGCACGTACAAAAAGTGCTTGGTCTTCCATACTGGCTGGGCCAAATATTAAAAGGTGATTTGGAAATACAGAGGCCGTAAAATACAGACGGAGCGACCAGCTGCATCAGCCCCTCCCACCGTGTGCTGGCAGATGGCAAATTCACTTGCTCTGATTATTCCGTAGCCTGCTGTGAGCAGAGCCCCCAAAAATACAGGTCACTCGCAAAAGCTCCCCTCCACGGAAATCTTTAGTAAAAGGCGAAAGATTTATGCGACAATGAAGAGAAACTCGAGCTGTATCCCCACCCCCTTGGGCTGGGCCTGTGCGACGACAATTATTCCACCATCTGGAGGAGTAAAGGTCACAAAAAATTCCCGTCAGTCATCTAATGACCACAAGCCAAATCAATCAGAATCAGAATGAGCTTTATTGCCAGGTATGTTTACACATACGAGAAATTTGTTTTCGTGACAGAAGCAAATCAAGGCAATGTAACTTTCCCTGCGCTCCATCTGAAAAGTTGGAGGAAAATAGCCGTCAAAAGAGTCCAATACCGACCCTATAAATATATAGTGTTCCAAATGTTGGCGACTTCAGCTAAGATGGAACCAACTGGTATTTTGCGGTGTAAGGGGCTGTGTTCTACAAGAAAAAGCCATGCTTTGTTTAGTGATGTCAGTGCTGTGGCACTGGCTGGGATTAAACTGCTGCACAGCTCCTCGTTAGTAGTAGCGGACAGCACCCCTGGGGCCTGTCACGCGGAAGACCGGGGTTCGATTCCCCGACGGGGAGAGTCTAGCTCTTTTCTGCTTGCTGGACGACCAATCCAAAAGTTTTTGGCTTAAATCCACGCTCACAGAAGGAGTAAT
>NW_024877280.1:0-1977 GCF_018340385.1 Cyprinus carpio
TTAGGAAAAGGAAAAAATGTATGTTAAACTGTTACGTTAAAAGTATTTACCGATTGTTCTGAGATTTGATTGGTTGAAGACTGCAAGGGGCGGAGAGAAGAAAAACTGGAAGAGAAAAAAAAGTGTCGGAGAACATGTCCGATATAATCTAGTCTGTAAGGATACTAGCCTGTGAAAGTTATCGACAAGAAAACTGATTTAGGTTTAGTATAAAGTTGTTTGAGGTTGAGGAGAAATTTCTCCTCATACCATCGAATAACAGAACTGCGTAGTTGATTCTCACGAGTCAGCGCTGAACTTTTATCTGAGAGACTGCTGAGTTCGCGATGCGTGGAAAACTGCCGTCGATGGCATCTCTTAACAATTTGAAACCAGGGAACATCCCAGATGGCGCCTTGAGAGTCAGGAAATTCTCAATTAGTTTTCCTCTGGTAGCGTTGAATATGATGGCGATCTTCATTTCCCTTCTCTCAAGGACTCCAATTCTCCCGAGTTTGAAACTGCGTCCCCACAGGACTTCTGGCCTGGAGTTTTGAGAGAGTTTGAAAGTGCGTCCTGGGACTTCCTGACTCAAGCGAGCAGCTGGTAACACAGGAGTTTATTTTGTTTGCTCATTGGTGAAGGGCAGATGGTTTTGTGCCTCAGCATTACCCCAGCAGCGGTTCAGGCCTGCAACGGTATATTTATTTTATTTATAGCCATTTTAAACCTTGAAGCTAGCTGGGTTTTGATTGTGATTAGGACATTTAGGTGAGCTAATTTGTGGTTTTGAACTTGAGTTCTCAATTCACAGCCATATATTTAATTTGGTGACATTTAGGACATTGTGTCCTTATTGCACAACTTTTTGTTGTAACTGATTTTGCTGTATTTATTATTTTCCTATTCTATTTTGGATTTCCTTAAATAAATTCATCTGTTTTATTTCCATAAGAACTGCTTATGTGTTATTTTTTATTGTTAAGAGAAGTATCAACCTTACATTATGGGCTTATTGAGACAAAGTTATCACATTCAGGGGAATATTTAGAGAGATCTAACCAAAAAATAATCCAGGGCTCCTTCCGCTTAAAGTATAGGAAGTGAGCGCTACAAAAGTATTAAACAAATGCTACTTAAGTAAATAAAAAAGGAGAAATTACAAAACCTACCGTGCACAACCACTCTCACCAGTGTGCACTATACATGAATCAGAAATTAAAAATCAGACAGTAAACCTTTTCCCCAAGTGAACTGCAGGAGGCTACTTATGGGTCGTCCCCAGATATCTCCACCAAACAAGACAAGTCTTTATTAGCAAGGAAATTATTAAAGGGGCCCCAGATATTATCAAAAATTGGTTGCTTCCCCCTGGTTGCATACGTGATCTTTTCTAAGGACAGAGTTGCTGTTAATTCTGAAAGCCATCTACCTATCCTTGGTCTATCCACCTCTTTCCAAGCAATTGCAATGACTCTTTTGGCCAACAACAGACCTATATCTAAAAAATAATCTTATGCTTCTTTCTTATGTTACAGTTAGCTGGGTAGATACCCAATAGAAACATTTTTGGTTCTAAATGTAATTTTATCTCTAATATTTCCTCAATACATTGTGTTCACTTCTTCCCAGAAATCTTTTATTTGAGAACACTGCCACAAACAATGGAAGATTGTGCCCTTTTCCTTGTCACATTTTATGCAAACATCTGGTATGTCATTATTGAATTTGTTAAGTTTAATTGGGGTCATATACGAACGCATTAACCAGTTATACTGCAGAAGTTTCAAACGTGAGTTCACTGTTCACTGCCTTGGTACACGCCCTCTCCCACTCCTCAATGGAGATATTCTCCTGTAGGTCCTCTCTCCAGGACTCAAGTTTACGTAGTGACGTTTCTGAAGATTCACCAACCAGTTCATTATATATTTTGGAAATTATGCCCCTTCCCTGGCAATCTCTCACCATCATTTCTTCAAGCTTTGATAGACTAGGAAT
>NW_024877281.1:0-3107 GCF_018340385.1 Cyprinus carpio
ATATCTTCTTCACTCTTGTGATCATTTTAAATCACACAGTGAAAGAAGGCACTCTAAATGCGCGCGCACATCATTAAAACAATAATGACATTATCGCAGACGATATATATCGCACACTCCGCACCACTGTCTTTACACTTAGTAAAACCTCTTAAGGCTAAAATGTCAAAGCTTCATTTTAACCACCAATGTAACGATGCAATTATTTAGCTTACCTCTACATGCTTCATGTAAGGGTTGATGTCTTGTTGAGATTTTATAAGCTGCTAGTTTGGTCTCCCTAGGCAAGCACATCTTACACTGCAACAGAGCATAACATGGCCAGGGGTCTACTCTATTTCCTTCTGAGTTCAACTTCAGAATATGACGGGTTTCGTTTTCAGCGGTGTCTCCACCCACTCAACGCTCTGTTTTGTCCATCTGCATCTTTCTTGTGGATTTTGTCAGTTTGCCTCCTGCCCATTATTATTTACTGACGAAGCTCCAGGAACATTTATTTTTATTGTGAAAAGTTCATTATTTTCCTTATAATGTAATGATAAAAATTAAACTTTCATATGTTTAGACTACTGTACACCAACTGAAATATTTCAGGTCTTTTATTGTTTTAATACTGATGATTTTGGCATACAGCTCATGAAAAACCCAAAATTCCTATCTCAAAAATTAGCATATTTCTCATCCGCACTCCTTAAAAGAAAAGTGTGCTTTACGCGTATGTGAAACCTTCAAAGGCAAATCAGCCTGTGGCACTGCTGGAGGTGTTATGGAGGCCCAGGATGCTTCTGATAGCGGCCTTAAGCTCATCCAGAGTGTTGGGTCTTGGCTCTTAACTTCTCTTCTCTTTCACAATATCCCACAGATTCTATATGGGGTTCAGGTCAGGAGAGTTGGCAGGCCAATTGAGCACAGTAATACCATGGTCAGTAAAACCATTTACCAGTGGTTTTGCACTGTGAGCAGGTGCCAGTACAATGCGGTTGAAAAAACGAAATCTCTATCTCCATAAAGCTTTTCTGCAGATGGCAGCATAATAGTGCTCCAAAATCACCTGATAGTTAGCTACACCACCCCTGCCCTTGATAAAACAGCTAGAGTGGAACAACACCAGTAGCTGACATTATGCACCCAGACCATCACTGACTGTAAAATACGACTGGATCTCCCCCCCCAGGCATTTTGGCATTTCCCTTCTCCCCAGTCTTCCTCCAGACTCTGGCAGCTTGATTTCCGAATAACATGCAAAATTTGCTTTCATCCCAAAAAAGTACTTTCTTGACTTTCACTGAGCAACAGTCCAGTGCTGCTTCTTTGTAGCTCCAGGTCAGGGCTTGCCACTGTTTCTGGTCTAAAAGCACACGCTTCAAAATGGGGCTCTGATGTTTTACTCCAGACTCCAGTCCACTGCTTCCGCGGGTGAGGTCCCCTGTATGTCTGGAATCGGGTCCTTCTCCACAATTTTCCCTGTAGGGTCCGCCACTTCTTCTCTCAAGCAGTACTGCTTTTTGGCACACTTTTTTCCTTCCTGCCAGACTTCCCCACTGAGGCGCCTTTGACACAAGTACCCTGGGAACAGCCTATCTGCTCAGAAATTTCTTTCTGTGTCTTACCCTCTCACTCCGAGGGTGTCAATGATGGCCTTCTGGACAGCAGTCAGGTCAGCAGTCTTACCCATGATTGCGGTTTTGAGTAAATAATGAACCAGGCTGGGAAAGTTTTTAAAAGCCCTCAGGAATCTTTTTGTGGCGTATTTAGGAGCTAATAACGAAGATTCAGATGATTAGCTAACAGCTCGCTTAGAGAACCTTTTCATGATATGCTAATTTTTTGAGATAGGAATTTTGGGTTTTCATGAGCTGTATGCCAAAATCATCAGTATTAAAACAATAAAAGACCTGAAATATTTCAGTTGGTGTGCAATGAATCTAAAATATATGAAAGTTAATTTTTATCATTACGCCTATATATTTTTCTACAAAAAAAATAATAAATAAAAAAACTTCGCTGTATGTTATCGCCAAACGGAAATGAATTTATTATTTACTGATATTTTAATTTTTACTGTATGCATCTACAACGATATGAAGCCATGATGTGGGCTAGTCTACTGATTTTTTAGCCTACTCATTTTATGCGCCTGTTTAAGAAAAACCGCGAAGGTACATGTTTTCATTTGTTATTATGAGCAACAGCAGCAGAAGCTAGGCTATATCTTGTAGAGACTGCTGTAAAATAAAGAAAATCAGGATGTAAAGCTTCTGCCATCTCGGTCTACATGAACTTCTTTCTGAAACGTCAGAATGAACCAGCCTCATGCATCACAGACCAACCATGTATATAAAAGGACATGTCTACTTTTAAAATAAGCATTTTAAATAGAAAAATAACAATAATAATTTTATGTTTTAGGCTTATGTAATTCATATGAAACCAACAAGAGGTTTTTCCTGTCTGAACTCATTATCTGTACTGTTCTCACACCATCACTTCATTCATATGGTCATCTACGGAATCTGTAAATTCAGTCTATAATTCCAGTAGGCTATAGCCTATAATTTAAATAATTATTATAGTATTTTAATATAAATATTATTATAAATATAGCCTATTTATGTGGGCTGGGTTTTTCCCCTAATGCAAACTGTGTTATGATGTAAAAAAAATAAAAAAAATAAAAAAATGAGAAGGCTAAAAATTAGTAGTATCATTTTATTCCATGTTGTTGATCACAGGCTAAAGAAAAATTCAAATGGAGTTGTATTGGTTATGAACAGGGCCGGATTAAGGTGGGTGCTATTGATGCTGCAGCATTATGCCCAGACCCAGATGAAAATGGACGAGAATTTTCCGGAAGCTGAACAGTTTTCCTTTGCTATATTAACCTCAAAATAATTCTTATAATGAAATTTGGAGTCCGACTTTCGGACGCACAAACAGCATTACTTATTATACAGTTGCTATTATTCTATATTTTTGTACCGCGGATGTTACTGACGCCATTTAGGATGCTAATTTCATTATTTTTTCCTAACCGACTGATTATTTTGCATCGCTAACCGGCCAAGATTATTTTAAATTAGAATTGAATTAAATTCAGAAAGGTATCT
>NW_024877282.1:0-5314 GCF_018340385.1 Cyprinus carpio
AGCTACACAATGTCTTTTCACTTACCAGTTATGTAAGTGTACAAATTATTTATTTCTGAAAATGTTTGTATTACAGTATATTATTTTTAAAATAAAATATTTCTTTGTGGATACACTTGGCGCGATAGATCATAAATATCACTTTCGTCGATTGTGCACGATACATCATGTTTTTTCCAATCAATATTTTCACAGCATATTTTTAATATTTTACTCCGTTAACTTTCGCACTAAAAAAAACAGGATGTAAAGGAATACAACTTATACATGACAAATTCAAAGATTTGTTTTTTTATATATGATAATTAATGCAAAAGAAATCATAAAAATACACATGTGCTGCTTATAGACAGATAATTTATTTATGCAACATCTTTCACAAAACAGATATTAATAATAAAACCACCAGGTAGACTAATACAAAACACTGATTTTTTAATTCATGCAGACCTACCATAATTACATTTGTTAAATTGTACAGTTATGAAATTATCAAATGAAGTTAAAACATAATGCAAATCATCTGAGTATCTCGAAACACAATAGAGTACAAATAAAGTCACAAGCAACACCGTTTTTCCAGGAGGCAGGGCCATTTGTGGGTTAAAAGTCCCCAGGCTGGTTAAACCTTGCCATACACGAGACGCTATCAACATTTCTATAATTCAGATCCCTGGTAAAGGGGGTCTATGATGCTATTTAGGGTCTTTCACACCTGCCTCATTTAGTTCGGTTGAATCGTCCATAGTTCGTTTCCCCCCTGTTGGTGTCGGTTTTCGTTTGGGCAGGTGTGAAAAGGACAGCAACTACGCACTCGGGGGGTGCGCACCAAAGGCGGACCAACAAACGTGAACCGAGACCTGCTTGAGAGGTTGGTCTCGGTACGCTTTTTCAAACTAACGCTGGAGCGGTGAGTTCGTGACTGGTGTGTGTTGAGAACTGTAGAGTCCGAGCTCGAACAGAACCAACTGCAAAAACGTACTGATTCAGTTTTTGGATCTATAACCAGCTGCCTAGTCACTGCGCTGCCTTATGAGATGGGAAGTGACGGGTTTTGTTGCACAAGTTTTTTTTTGTGTTTCGTGTGTTTGTTTGACAGTTTGTCTGGCTTTGTCCGCAGTGAGGTCAGCAAACCATCGTGGAGATTAATGCAACGGCCTCCGCATTGGGAAGTTACGAGCGATGCTTCCGCTCGCCGTTGTGCAGTGCATTATTAGAACGTTTGTGTTTCAAGACCGCATCCCCAGCGGCTTCATTATGAGAAATGGATTGTTTGCATATTGTGGTGATATACTAAACAATGTAATAGATTCTGGCCAGGGCCCCAAAACCAGCCCACGCAGTCAGTTCTCTCCATAGCTGGGTTGTCTCCGTGGCTTGTTTTGCTGGGCTTTTCTTCTTATGTGTGAAGTTTCCCGCACGCTAAAAATTCTTGACCAATCGCAAAGCAGTTTAGAAAATAAGTCATGGCCAAAGGATGATGTGGAGGTTTGTTGTCATGTGACATGCATTTGGGGTTCGTTTCAACCTGGTTTCGGGACCAAAAGAAAGCTTCAGTGGTGGTGTGAAAAAGGAACCAAAACCAAAAAGCTTGACGAAAAATTCTACAATGTATAATTGTTTGCCCTTGGTTCGGACCAAATGAACCGAGATAGAGATTTGCTGAAAGCAACCTAAAAGATCAGTATTTGTGTGGTATGTTTGATGACAGTAGATGGAGTACGCGGGAGTCCTTTTGGAATCGGACTCGCGAGCGTGTCACTTTCTTTTGGAATCGAGTACAGACTCGGGACTTCATTCTCTGGACCTCCTTGACTCCCCCCCCCCCCCCCGAAAACCTGGGACTTCGCGGACCCCTGACTGACTCGTACTGGGACTCCGGGATCGAGGATTAAGATCGTATATTGTAAAAAATCGGACTCTCTTGACTTGAGCCTATTCCTCATGTGTTTTTGGACGTAAATATGTTATAAAAAACTTTATCTAAGGTGCTTAACACGTTCACTGTTGCGTGCCAAGACCGGCAACGGGATCTATTGTTTTCCTCACAGACACGGCTACCGCTCGCGCTCTCTTTGCTTGACAAACACAACTCACTGACGTCACTTCACATTTACGCTCGTGCCTGTCAGATCATATTACATTATTTTTGTTTGGTCTGTTTGCGATAGCCCAACGGGGGCAGAATGGATGAAATCAATTTGTGACGCTCCTTAAAATCCTGTGGTGTCTTGACACAAGAAAATACTGGTCAGACTAACGTTACACGTTGCTTTCTGACCAGGTCGCGTGACGTCACACATCCAACATTCACTGAAAAACACATACAACGCACTCACGCTAAATCACGTCGGTAACTCACAACAAACGCTCTCTCTCTCTGCTCACACTCAAACAAACACACATCTCTCTCTCTCTCGCTCTTCATCTCGTCATCTCATATTGATTTTTTATACGTTTTAAGGTTATCTTTAAAACAAATACAGTGGCCTGTATTAAAAAGTCACGGTTTCTAGCCTTCGTTTATTTGGTTAGCGCTTATGAATTTAAGTGCTGTAATTACATTGTTTAAAGATGGGAAGTGAGTCACACAAAATGGAAAAATTCCTAATCATTTACTCCTCACCAATGCCATCCAGGCTATCTCCTGGCCTTTTTTTCTTCCGTGGAAAATAAATTATTTTGTGTAAGGAAAACATTTCAGGATGTTAATATAATGCTTCAATGCCTTCCAACTCAACATACTTTATCAGTTCCTTGAAGGTCCCAGAGGGGATACATGTAGGCACTGGGAGCTCGATCGAGACTCGACTCGGAAACTCGAACACTGGGGACTCGAGATCTCGACTGCGGACTCGAACTCTGGTAATGGTGACCTCGACTTGGACTCGAACTCGGACTCTTCTTTGGTGACGCGGAATTTGAATCGGACCTCGAACACTGGGACTCGAGACTCGGACTCACATCGGACCTCGAAAGTTGCGTGACTCGGACTACAACCGTGATATTTATAGGAAAAAGATGAGCAACAGGATATGTTTATATCCTTTAATGTTTACAAAAGCGCACGTTATCTTTCAAATAACTGTACATTACTGTAGGTTCTCTATAACCCTGCCTCTCTCAAACGCGTAGTTTCACTACAAAGTCCCTCATTTCGAAAAGCGCAGGTCTGCTCTGATTGGCCAACTGGCCCAGTGCATTGTGATTTTGCCGAAACACACGTGCAGCACTCATCGGAAATGTAACGCCCCTTTAGGGGGTGGTTGCGATGTCGAGCTAAAATTCATACTCACAATATTTTACACGTGTCCAGGCATTAGTCATATCAATACTATTTTGCTATCATATATATATAGAATATATATAGCATATATATATATATATATATATATATATATCTCCACACACACACACACCACCCACAACACACACACACACACACACACACACACACACAGGTGCTGGTCATATAATGCGAATATCATCAAAAAAGTTGATTTATTTCACTAATTCCCATTCAAAAGTGAAGCTTCAAGTATATTATATTCATTCATTACACACAGACTGATATTTCAAATGTTTATTTCTTTTTAATTTTGATGATTATAACTGACAACTAAAGGAAAATCCCAAATTCAGTATCTCAGAAAATTAGAATATTACTTAAGACCAATACAAAGAAAGGATTTTTTTTAGAAATCTTGGCCAACTGAAAGTATGAACATGAAAAAAGTATGAGCATGTACAGCACTCAATACTTAGTTGGGGCTCCTTTTTGCCTGAATTACTGCAGCAATGCGATTGTGGCATGGAGTCGATCAGTCTGTGGCACTGCTCAAGGTGTTATGAGAGCCCAGGTTGCTCTGATAGTGGCCTTCAGCTCTTCTGTGATTCTTGGGTCTGGCATATCAGCATCTTCCTCTTCACAATACCCCATAGATTTTTCTATGGGGGTTAAGGTCAGAAGCGAGTTTGCTTTGGCCAATTAAAAACAGGGATACAGGGGTCCTTAAACCAGGTACTGGTAGCTTTGGCACTGTGTTGCAGTTGCAGGCTTTTGCTTGGTACTGTTGGAGAAAATGGAAATCTGCATCTCCATAAACTTTCCTCCAGCAGCAGGAAGCATGATGTGCTCTAAAAACTTCCTGGTATCTGGCTGCACTGACCTTGACCCTTGAAAACACAGTGGACCAACACCAGCAGATGACATGGCACCCCAAACCATCATCACTGACTGTGGAAACTTTACACTGGACCTCAAGCTAGCGTGGATTGTGTGCCTCTCTCTCTTCCCTCCAGACTCTGGGACCCTGATTTCCAAAGGAAATGCAAAATTTACTTTCATCATAGAACATAACTTTGAATGATCAGCAGCAGTCCAATCCTTTTGTCTTTAGCCAAGGCGAGACGCTTCTGGCGCGCTGTCTGTTGTTCAAGAGTGGAAGCTTGACACAAGAATGCGACAGCCTGAAACCCATGTCTTGCACACAATCCTCTCAGGAATGCAGTTGTCTCTATTGCTTGTACACTTTTTCTACCACATCTTTTCCTTCCCTTCGCCTCTCTATTAATGTGCTTGGACACAGAGCTCTGTAGACAAGCCAGCCTCTTTGCAATGACCTTTTTGTGTCTTGCCCTCCTTGTGCAAGGTGTCAATGAGTGCGATCTTTTGGACAACTATCCAAGTCAGCAGTCTTCCCCCATGATTGTGTAGCCTACAGGAGCTAGACTGAGAGACCATTTAAAGGCCTTTGCAGGTGTTTTGAGTTCAATACTAGCTGATTAAGTGGTGGCACCAGGTGTCTTCAATATTGAACCTTTTCACAATATTCTAATTTTCTGAGATACTGAATTTGCCAGGATTTTCCTTCAGTTATCAGTTATAATCTGTGTGTAATCAAAATTAAAAATGGAATTAGTAGAAATCAACTTTTTGATGATATTCTAATTATATGACCAACACTGTATATGTGTATTATTGTGTGTATATATATATATATATATATATATATATATATATATATATATATATATATATATATATATATATATATATATATATATATATATATATATATTAAAAATATATAATAATTACAGGCACATTTTTTAACCTTATAACTAGAAAAAGTGAGGATTGGACGCATAGTCCTGGAAAGTATTTTTTTGTGGGTGTCATGTTTTTCTCAAAAAAGTGCAAGCGTGCAACATGAAGTAGGCCTGTATGAATTAAATTAAATATTGTATGTCACAAGTTTGGTGGTTTGGGCATGGATTTAACTTTTGTAGGGAAAACTATTTTCAAGAACCC